>NW_004949113.1:6000254-6040306 GCF_000317375.1 Microtus ochrogaster
AGAAGAAGAAGAAGAAGAAGAAGAAGAAGAAGAAGAAGAAGAAGAAGAAGAAGAAGAAGAAGAAGAAGAAGAAGAAGAAGAAGAAGAAGCAGCAACAGCAGCTCCCGACCAGTCTTTAGCTTTTGTAGGCACACAATATTTTCAAACATTGAGCCTTGCATACTTGTGGATGCCTTCTGGTCTGATCCAATCTCAAACCACACACAAGCAGCAGATGTCAGTGTTGTGCAACTTTCAGGCTGAGTGCTCAAGAGGCAAGCCATCTTTGTTGTTTGGAGACAAAATCGACAGTGATTTTATGTACACATCAGATGTAACACTCTTAGATCCTGAGTAAACCTTAGATGTAACACACACACACACACAAGCAAATATACACAAGTGTGTGAATGCACACAGGTATATTTGAAAAATTATGCATCCCCCCTTCTAAATATGCAGCTGCAAATAAGGGGCTGGAATAGAAGAGTCCAGAACAAAGAGCAGACCTTGTTAAATCTTGGTGGTCCAGAAGACATGGTGACATCAAGAAAGCACTGGAGTGACTCCTTTGCCACATTTCTTTTGTGTAGAGGAAGTAGGTCTAAGTCAGCTTTGTCTGAGGAATGGACAGTGTTCTTACTTCACTATGGTTCTGATAATAGCTAAATAGGCTAAGAGACTTGCAAGCGTAATCTCATATGAGTCTAGATGATACAAGGTTCTGTCTGCTCTGCTGTAGCCAGACTTCCGCCCAGCACTTGTGGATGCAAACCATCATGGATCTCCTTTAATAACCTCCTCTAATAACCACAGTGGAAATTACATATGAGTAATTTGTTTGAAACATGTTGCATCAAAGAGAAGTGATTATAGGCACAATGGAGAGAGACAAATGAGTTCCGTTTCTTCTGGAATACGTAATCAAAGAGGGGGAAATTCGGGCTATTTTTCTTTCTTCCACAAGATGGCACAAGCAGAATGAGCTGAACTACAAAGGAGTTAGTGGTTGTCTTTTCTATGTCATGACAGCCTGATTCTGTCAGACCAGAAAAAATGAAGTCGATTTTGAACTTGCTTATAGAGCAGGCCAGCATTTCTTGAAAGTTTTAGCCTTGTATAGGCAAAGCAGAAGAGAGAGAATAGACCATGTAGGAGAGCCTGGGGGCCCCCGCTCATTCCATGGTGATGTGAAAAAGAGCTCTGCTTCCTAGACTCCCAGAATTTCAGCCCCGGGGTCCCCAGCTCAGGAACAGCTGCTACAAAATTGAGCAAATTTACCATGCGGAAATATTTCCTCATAATGTATAATATAATGATTTCTATTTTGAACCGGATTATTTTAATATGCCAAACCACAGTGAATGAACTCTGCCTTTCAGTATCTTAGTCTGCTACTGACAGCCTGCAATGATTTCATTCTGTGGAATTTTCCGTAGCGCATTAAATCAGACCCTACATAAAATAATTATGGCATTAGAGTTTTACCAGTCTACCTCTGACCTATTTGTACAGAATCTTCCCTGGCTCTACCTGGATGTAGATCTGTAGCAGATCATTATAAATTTATCTCTAGAAAGAACTTGGGGAAATGGGCTTGGCAATGGCTTATGGATTAAATTCATGCTCTTTTGGAAATATTACTTGTATGGGATTCTTTGGTTACCGTTCACTTTAGGCTACATTGTGTTTTGTTGTTGTTGTTGTGTTGTTGTTGTTTTAGCACTACACTATCACAAGTACACATTGCTTACTTATTCAAGTCAACACGGAAGAAAGAGACGGAAAGGTATGGACAAGGGTGCTTGGACTACAGTTCTCAGCCTCCCAAGCGTGAGAGTAGAACAGCAAACAAGAGGAAGAGTTACCAAGGGATCCAGCCTACGCCAAAACACATCACAGAAAAGATCAGACTCAAAATCAAAGATCTGAAGTAAGAAACACTTATTAGCCCACAAGATAGGAAAGAACAGATGTTGATCAAGAAATGACATCCTAGGCCCAGTCCTTTAGATCCTAGTTTGTCACCGGTTTCCCTGGGTAGCTTCAGTGTCCTCTTATGCTAAAATGGTCAGGTTAAGGATTCAGTCCCCAAATCCCACTAAACCACACTGACACCAGGAGAAAAACTGGTGCCGTCCTCTGAAATGCCTCACTGGTGACTCACTCCTCATTGGCTCAGACTGAGTCATGTGACTGTTTTTGCACCAATCTCAGCTGGGAAGAAGGGCGTGGTTTATCAGTCTAATCCAATCACAGTCCCTACGCTAAAGCCACTCTCACAATCCCTCCTCCCTGAGAGTGGTCGGTAGCATAGGCTATAAAGGGAAAGTCACAGGAGGAGAAAAGGAGCTTTGGGAAAACAACACAAATATCTGCATTTTTCTGGAAATTGACAGATTCTAAAACATTGCCATCTTAATAAATAAAACTCTTTCAGTATTCCAGACCTATGTTGGTTGATGCATAATTCTGGGAAACATACACACACAATTTAAAATGTTTTGCAGAAAGTCTTGGGCATTAGCTTCAGAAAGTTCAACAGCCAAGTTCACAGATACCTGAAAGATACCCAGTAATCCAAAAAGTAGGGGTTCACAAGGCAGCCCCAGAGAGTCCAGACCTCTAGAGCAATGTTAAGATGCTACAAGAGGGAAAACAACTTGAACCAGAAAACTCACTTGGCCTAGAAACTTAGTAGATTCATCATAAAAACATCCATGAAGCAATGAACTGCTGTAGGAAGTAGGAAGTCTTACAGCTAGTGATTACCCGCCTACTAGGGCGTGGCCTCAGTGGTTACCCGCCTACTAGGGCGTGGCCTCTTATATTGTGTGTGCTGATGCCTGTGTCCACCCTCTTTTCAGCCTCTCTCTCTCTGTTCCAGTTGCAGATTTTGATTTCTCATCTCCATTTCAGCAGAGGATTCTGATTTGTGAGTTTACCCTTAAATAAATAACCACCTATTTCCCAATTCTGAGTTAGTGTGGGATTTCTTTTAAGCGTCCTTCTTCATAACAACACCCCCAAACAGCAGGAAGCAGTATGGACAAAACTATGCCCATATTCCCAAATATTGTTTACAAATGTTCTTTTACATTCAAAGGGGGATATGCTATAAAGATTTGCATTGATATGGATCTTGGTTTATTGATACAAATTTAAGGTCAATTTTATTATATGTATTTCTGATTTTGATTAAGGTATTGTGATTGTGTAGTTTATTTTAAAAATGTAATGTATAATTAAGAAATATAGGTTAATAAATAGTTATCTATAATAGTCAAGATCGTGGTCATGTCAGTTAGATTTTCTAGATGTATAGAGACATATTTCAGTTAGTTAGATATTCTTCAAATCTTTCAGAGACCTTCAGAATATGGTATTTAAATGTTTAAAAAATTTAGGACTTTTCATGACAATGAGACACGTCTGCTCCTGGCAGCAACAATCTGCTCCAAAAGGAAAATGGGCATCAAAGAGTTTCCTTAGCCATTTGGGCAAGAAACTGCTCTTGCCTGGACTGCTTCACTGGACATGCAGTACCCACAGAGAGATGACTGCTGAACTTGCCTAAAAGTGAGAAGGTCCTTCAGGGTTCCTACTTCATGAAAGAGTCTGCGAGACATTCTGTAGGACACAGGAGAAAATGACTAAACTGTCCTTAAAATTTCCTGTTTCATGGAAAAGTATGCTGGATACTATGGGCCTGTAGGCTAAAGATGGATGCCCCAATGGTACAGAAGAACTTTGAGTTCAGGCAGAGAGATGTCTCTGTCAATTCTAGAGTTTTGGAAGTTGCTTACATGCACTTCCTGTTTACTTAAGTAATATTATATCCTTCTGGAGTCTTCAATGGAGTTGAAGAATTTATAGTTATAGTTTTCCTTAGTTATAATAAAAGATAAACATAAAGAAAATATAAATATCTACTTGTAACTGCAAGTCTTGTTTAATAACTGTTTTGTTATATGTAATTTTACTATGTTACAGCCTTCCTTTTGTTTAAACAGAAAACGGGAAATAGGTCCTTCTGTACATGTGCAGCTTTCATTGGTTAATGAATAAAGAAACTGTCCTGGCCTTTTGATAGGGCAGAACTTAGGTAGGCTGGGAAGACAGAACTGAATTCTGGGAGGAAGAAAGCAGAGTCAGAGAGACACCATGGATCTGCCAGAAACAGAGCTTGGAAATTTTACCTGGTAAGCCACTGCCACGTGGCGATACACAGATTAATAGAAATGGGTTAAATCAAGATATGAGAGTTAACCAATAAGAGGCTAGAACTAATGGACCAAGCAGTGTTTTAATTAATATGGTTTCTGGCTGGGTGATGGTGGCTCACGCATTTAATCCCAGCACTCAGGAAGCAGAGGCAGGTGGATCTCTGTGAGTTCAAGACCAGCCTGGTCTACAAGAGCTAGTTCCAGGACAGGCTCCAAAGCCACAGAAAAACACTGTCTCGAAAAACCAAAAAAAAAATAAAATAAAATAATAAATGAATAAATAAAAAATAAAAAAAATAATATAGTTTCTGTGTGATTATTTTGGGGGTCTGGACAGCCAGGACGAACAAGCAGCCTCTCCTTGCAACAAGGAACTGTTACCCATCAAGTGTCTGAGCTTATTCTGTCTCCAGCCACTCGTGCCTCAGAGCCATTTCCTACTTTGTGCAAGGGGCCTGGAGCTAAGGCTCCTTCTCTTACAGACCTTCATGAGAATTAAAGGCAATGATGACATGAAGGTAACTGCCCATATGTAACGTCCTCAGTGTAACTTCCCACAAATGTAAGAATTCCATGCATAGTTTTTAGTTGCTATGTAAGCAGATAAACCTTCAGAAAGCAGGTTCTACACTAAAGGCCCAATCCCCTCCCCAAATGAGTAAGTGTCAGTGACATAGAATCCATGGGCAACAGTATTCCATTAGCTCCACTCCACCAACTCCAAATATCCCAGAAGCACAACGGATGCATCCCACACTGGGCGCACTAAACTTTGTGTACACACTGCGTGTGCATGGATCTACACACCTGCTTCAGGATGGGGCTCATTGGCTCCCTTTACAGAGGAAACTGTCACTAACTTTCCAGCAAAAATGCAAGATGTTATTATACTTTGTTAAAGCTAAGTTTAGAAACATATCGCATAATAGAGCTGAATCAGATGGGCGGCGGGGGAGAGAACACTTAGAAATTCACTTCTGTGATACGAAAACAGTAGTAGCAATTCTGAGCAGGTGAAAGAAGAGCCATGCAAAAAGACCGGCTCGATAAAGGCACAAGTCTGCCCTGGACCCCACTGCAGGGTAAGACCAGTCAAATCTTCCCAGTCTCAGGCTTATTTACTCTGTACAGCCATTCTGCCTGCTACACCGAACTGCTGTAAGCAGCTTCTGGAATATATGTGCATGCACTGTGTCTACTTGGTCTGGCCAGAAAGTGTGTTATTGCTTCCCTGAGTAAAGCAGGCAATTTCATGTGGGTGACAGCTATGCACTGTTCAACACAACAAGATATGTGAAGAGTCAGTCTTCAGAGGGACAGATTCTCGGTGTTAGTGAAAGGCTATCTCTCCTTAACTCTCAGGGGTCATCATTTCTCTATGGCAAAATAACCTTCTCTGATTCTTTTCTTGATATTTGAAGCTCTGGAACATGTTAGCCTTGAACACCTTTAAGATTCCTAAACTATAAAGGAAAAACTATGTGCAAGTCTTTGCTTACTTCCATCACCATCTGGACATCACTCCTGTCACCCAACTTCACATGGAAGCTTTGCCACCACTGTCCAGTGATATGGATTCTCATATGGATTTTAAAAAGAACTATTTTTTTTTAATCTCTTATACGTTCATATTCTTCAGGCATTTGCTAGTGGTTGAGATACAAGCATATGTCAGCGCTCATCTACAGGTTGTTGACTTTTGCTCTCAACATAGCTCAAACCAAAAGGAAGTCATCTCCAAATCTCACATCACAGACACCATTCCCAGCCTTAGAAAAAGGCTTTCCTTAAGCAAGGGCGTTCCAGGAACTCATCGCCTGCCTCCCCCTTCTAGCATTCTTATGCTCAGGAGAATTGTAAATGTTCTTTACAGAAAACAATTGAAAGTTATCCTCTATGAGCTTCAGTGTCTTTTGTTTTTAGCTCCTGGGAAGTATGCTCAAATGTTCTGTTTCTAGATCATGTTCTTTCTCTTGATCTTAGCAACCTAAACAGCTTCATTTGCACTAATTACAAAATAAAAAATTTATCAAACAACATAAATAGCTTATGCTTTTACAGAATGTGCTTTATGTCATAAACACAATTGTGTGTGTATGTGTGTGCATGCGCACATGCTTGACCATGTAAGTACATTTACAGGCAGAGATTGACATCAGGTATCTTCTTCTATAGCTGTCCACAGTAGTTTTGACTCAGGGTTTCTTACTGAAATGGGAACTTGCCTTTTTATCTGGACTGATTGACCTGAGGGCCCCAGGGATCTGCCTGTCCTCAGTGCTGGAGTTACAAATGAATGCCACCATGACTGACTTCTTACACGGAGAGTACTGATTGGAATGCAGGTCCCCATGTTTACACAGCCACTGAGCCATCTCTCCACCCCCTGCCCCAAAACACAGCTTTACTGTCATGTGTGCATGTGTGTGTGTGCACACGCACGTATGCCTGTGATGACTCTCATATGGAAGCCAGAAGACAACTTGTGGGAATCAGTTCTCTCCTTCCATCACAGGGTTCCAGGAATCCTAATCAGGTTATGAGGCTTGGCATCAAGTGCCTTTAACATCTGGGCACTTATGGTAGTTTGAATGTACTCTCCCAGGGAGTGGCACTATTAGAAGGTGTGGCCTTATTAGAGAAAGTGTGTCACTGCGGAGGTGGATTTTAAGATCTCATATATGCTCAAGATACCGCCCAGCGTCACAGACCATTACCTGTTGCCTGTATATCAAGATGTAGGACTCTTAGCTACTTCTCCAGCACCACGTCTGCCTTCACGCTGCCATGTCCCACCATGATGATAATGGACTGAACCTCTGAACTATAAGTAAGTCACCTCAATTAAATGTTTTCCTTTATAAGAGTTGCCGTGGTCATGGTATCCCTTCACAGCAATAGAAACCCTAACTAAGACAGCTCTCTCAACACACATGGATCTAATCTACATAGGAAGTAGAAAAAGACAAGATTTTCTGAGTAAATTGAGAGCATGGGGACCATGGGAGAGGTTGAAGGGGAGGGGAGAGGCAGGATGGGGAGCAGAGAAAAATATAGAGCTCAATAAAAATCAATTAAAAAAAATAGACAGCTTTCTCTCTCTGGCCCTAGAACTGATACTTTAAACCTATCCATTTTTCTCCAAATTCTAGGTTCTAAGTAGAAAAAAAAAAATAGTCCTATAAGAGTGAGGAAATGCCATCATGGTTAGTAAAGCAGAGAAATAAGCTGTCATTCTGATCTGTTGGAGATGTAATAATCTGCTTATGTCATAGTTATTTGATATGAAGAGTAGCGGGAGCCCTTATCTACACACAAGCCAGCATCTACAATGAAACCTGAAGTGTATATGATCAAGTTAATTAACTAACAAATGCATCCATTATTTTGAGTCGCATTTAACGTTACTCACAACATCACAGACAAATTAAGGAGCTGTTGAGGGCAAACGGGGAAATACGAGTTACTTTTCAGATACAACGCAAGATGATTTTTAAGGCGAAAGGGTGCCATTTTATTTATCTGAAAATATGAGAGAATGTTTGCTCCTTAGGATTCTTTCAGCTGTATGCAACTGTAGCTTAAAGAAACTTGGGGAATAATGGAATATACCCAAGGCTCATTTGTACAATGGATCGCATCTTAGAAACAAGGGCTGTAAAGCCACTAAGATTCTTTCTTTTCCCTAGCTCATTGCCAACTTTATTCTTTCCTTGCAAGCCGGCTTTCTCAACACACACACACACACACACACACACACACACACGCACGCACGCACGCACGCACGCACGCACGCACGCACACACACGGCGGGACTAGTTTCCATCACTGGAGCTTCCCGTTTCTTTTCCTCTTTCCAAATCTAAGTGTTCTAGGGAAGATTCGCTGACACTGGACCCCATCTCCAACTCGGCAGCACTCAAATATCACCAGGTGAGTAAGGCCTGTTAAATCATTACTGCCAGAAGGAAATATTTGTAGTTAAAAGGAGCTGCCAAAATAAAAGAGCCCATTTCTAGTGGCAATTCTGAGCAGATGAAAAAGGGTCCGCACAAAAGCATAGGGTTGATAAAGGCGTGACTCTGCCCAGAGCAGCTGTAGGTGAAGACCAGTCAGATTTCCCCTGTGTCTCCTGCTTATTTACTGCACACTTAGAATAATCATCCCGCCCAGTCCATCAAACGGTTGTCAGAGTTGTCTGGAATGTATGTGCACGTGCTTAGGAACTTGAGAAATAGTACAGAATTTCAAGGTATGACTGATGCTATTATTCTCTATATAAGTCACTAAATTTCCCCTTTTCCCCACTGATGCCTGGAGTCGGACTGACACAGCAAGTAGTCTGAACAAATTGAAGCTCATCTCGCGCCGCGGGCTGCGAGTGTACTTCTTCTCCAGCCATATTGCAGTCCAGCTGTGCGTGGAGATTATGCCAAGTTCATCAAGAGAGAGTCAAGCTTCTCGGGGAGCAGGGGCAGAGGAAGGCAGAATGAGGCTCAGAAGCAAGCCATAACTCAAGCAGGAAACTCTGCCGTGCCTGCCTCCCAGAGGTCTGCCTTCTCACGGGAGAGTTCTTACTCACCGCTGTCTTGTGATGGCCACAGGAGGATGAAGCTGAGTGCCGAATAGGTCAGTCATGTGATGTGCCACTGAGACTAAGTCAAGAAGATGGTTTAAAAGGTAACAATAATACCTATTTTTTCTGGGGATGCTGTCACTTGAGTACCAACCTCACCACTGAGGAGCCATGGGATGCTACTCACAATTTAACATGATTAATTCTATGGCAACTTTGTCTTTATGATATCAAATGGAATACTCTCAAATAATAACACAACCTGCCACCTATGTCACACACTCTAGGTACCTAGTTGTGTTCCCATGCAGCTCCCGTCTAAACTGAAGCACCTATAAGAAATACTAGCAAATTCGGGAGCCTTGAAGAGTTGCTACTCGACTACTAACAGGGTGACTTCGGAAAGTCTCGGCCGCTCCTTCGTTGTTTGTGAGCCTGGTGCCTTTGGAAGCCAGAAGAGAGCATTGGATCCCAAGGAACTGAAGTTACAGATGGTTGTGAGCCTCTGTGCAGGTCCTGGGAACTGAATCTGGGTCTTCTGCAAGGACAGCACGAGCTCTCACCCACCAAGCCATTTCTCTATCCCTCCTGCATTTGGAAGTTAGAAATAGTGGATTTCTCCAAGTGCATTCACAAGGCTTAACTGCAATGAGTCCTGACAAGCGCTGGGTTAAACAAGTGTATTGCAAATGGAGTCAAGGAAAACTGAGGACTTTGCTGTTGGCCCTTAACTGCAGTTGACAGAGTGCTAAAGTCTTGGTTGGTGTCAGTTGCAGGCTGTTGAACAGTGGCAGTGGGGCCTTTGACTTACTGTGCTACCTTGTCAGTGGCTTACTAGAGGAGGATGCCACTACTTTATCTTTAATATATCTTTTGCTCTCCTGTTTTTTAAGCTAGGAAAAGAAAATTCAATTGCCACAGTTTGGATTTGGAAGCTGGTTAAGGGCCCATTGCAATAAAAGCTTGGCCCCAAGCCTGTGGTCATATTAGAAGGGTGTAAAATCTGGCTGACGGAGTTAGGTGGTTAAGGGAGGATGTACCCTTGAAGGGGATATTGGGACCCAGACCCTTCCATTGCTCATTGTTTCCCCGAAACCATGAGGTGGGCAAGCCTGCCATACTACAGGCCTTGTCATGATGCTCTGCCTCCCCATAGGCAAACAGCAACGGAGTCAACAGTCAATGGTCTGAACCTTGGAGACCTGGCCCCAAATAAACTTTTCTCATTATTAATTTGATTTACACCTGATATTTTTCATAATGACGAAAAGCTGACTTACACAGAAATTAGTTCCCAGCTGCCACAGCCCAGCAATAGGAGAGATTTTTAATAACACGCATGGCGATCCCAGAAAAAGATCAAAATTTAAAGCGGCTCCAGCTGAGTGTCATTTTCTCACCATTAAAAGTCAAAAAATCATGCATTAACCCCTCTAACTTGAAGACCATATTATAAATCATACCTAGTATATAGCTTTCTGTACATATAACATTTTCACATACACATACATGGGCATTGTGGTATTTACACCAGCAGAGCAATGGCACAAATTATAACTCAAGAGATAGAAAATGCTGCTCTACTTCGCTGAGCTGGTTGGAAGAATCTTCTCTATACAGACCTAGCACAAAGGTAGAGTAAGCACGTAAGCACATGGCTTCTTTTGTTTCTTATCCACTGAGGATTAGCACAGCTTATTCAGATAAGGGCTGCTGTGTGTCCATCACCTTTGCTTGGAGAACCTATAGATACACAGTTTGTTGCCAAGTTTCTACCTCTGTTTCCCATGAGTCACCTTCAGAATCTCCACTGGCCCACAGTTGGGACTTTGCCAGCACACGAGAAACCACCAAGTCACACTTGACTTTCCTCTAGTTAGAAAAAGCAAAGGCGAGATGTATCTCTCAGGTGCTGAGAATTGTCTGTAATCTTGTCAATCATGTTTTAAACAAACGCTGATTGGCCAGGCAGGAAGTATAGGCAGGAAAACCGGACAGGAAGTAGAAATGATGCAGTGAGAACAGGAGAATTCTGGGAAGGAGGAGGTTGATTCCTCCCACTCCTGTCCAGACCACCGAAGCAGCAGGATGTGATCTGCCTCACTGAAAAAGGTACTGAGCCACATGGCTAAAATAGATCAGAATAATGGGTTAATATAAGCTATAAGAGCTAATAAGTAGCCTGACCTAATGGGCCAATCAGCTTTATAATTTATAGAAATCTCTGTGTGATTTTCTTTGGGGTTTGCTGGCTGTGGGGTACTGGGTGGGAGGACAGAAATCCGCACAAGCAGGCCCCACCATGTTATGTCTCTCTTAGCTCTTCACTACCAAACCAGAAGGTTACAGTGGTCTTTAAAGTTTAATTAGCATTTTGTTTAGAATACACCCACACTCACAGAATGTATGCCTGTGGGGGTTGGAGGACAACTTGTGGCATTTGGTCCTCTCCTCCCACCAGGCAGATTCTGAGGCTCAAACTCTGGTTATCAGGCTTGGAGGCAAGTGCCTTTTCTTGCTAAGCTGTCTCCCCCACCCTGGATTCGCAATAGTCTGAAAAAAGGTGTTGAGCATATGAGATCTTCATCTGACCAATTTTGTTAAACACAATTCCGGCAGGAGCTGCAATTTTGTAGTTAAAATTAGGCATGCGGTTTTCCTGGCCTCCTGCCAGTAGACTCCTCCTTGGGGTTAGGAAAAGAGACAATAGCAAGATAAACCTGAAGCGTGAAGACCCTCCATTGCTTCCCGGAGGACTAAACACCAATGTCTAGCTTGCTTGTGGTGGCATGGAGACGTCAGAAAAAGGCCATCAGAGTTCCAGAAAGAAAGACAGAGCTGTGGGGCTAAGAGGAACCAGCACTGTACTGAGTACATTTGTGTGGCTGCTGTCTTTTAGTAGTTAAACCAGCCCTGGCCTTCTGAAGCCTGCTGGTGAGACCAAGCTCCTCGGTCCATGTTCTCAACTGCCAAAGGGCAAGCTAAGAATTCCACTCCAGACTGTGTTTGCCATGGTTGTAACTTGAAGATAGTCCTCCCGCACCCAGTCCACTACAAGAGGCCCTCCGTAAATTTCATTTGTCATGGAATCAGTGTTGGGAGGGGCCAAAAGGCTGTTTCATTGTCCCAGTATTTGCGCTTGACTAAACTGTATCCACGGACTGAAGGCATTTTTTTTTTTACTTGCTCGCTTGTTTATTTATTTATTTATCTTTCCTGAGATGAACCCGATGTGCCTGCCTAGAGTGGAAGCCAGAGATGACATGGAAGCTATAAAGTACAAAGAGCCCTTTCTGAAAAGAAAGAGGCTGGGCGGGGCCTGCCGAACAAAGCTTCTCCTTGAAGACTTGGGGTTCTAATTTGGAATATTTTCTCACTCCCGCTTCCAAATTTGCATCATTAAACCCCGGACAAGGGGAAGGTAATAATTGTGAGCAAGCGAGTATTTCTTAATGATTTTCTATGTTACATTCAAAGAAAATAAGCCAAATGCTTACTCAAAGCTGGGGCGGGCGGGAGGGAGGGAGCTTGTTTTTTTTCGCAATTTCTTTTTCTTCCCTTTTCACCCTATAGTCTTTCTTTGTCCACTGAAAGTGTCTATAAAATTTTTAAAGGAAAGTAGGTTGCTAAAATGTACTTAATTTGCCATGATAGATTGAGTCCATGCTTCAGTGACTGTAATTGAATCTGTGACCTATTTCTTTAGTAAAGCAGAAATAGTCTCTGGGGTTTTTGTCACTACCATCTAGTAATGACATTCAAAGGGACTGTCAAAATGTCTACACTTTTTCCACTGGCTGTTAATGTTATTACTTTACAATTTGTTCCTTTTTAATTAATCTTAATAAATGTGTACAGACTCTACCTGGCCACTGGAAATGCTTGACACTGACTCCGCCATCAGCACAGCAAAGTTAATAGACAGGAAGGGCACAGTAGCCAGCAAAGGTCTTGAGGTATTTTGGTTCCACTTTGAAAAGATACCTTAAGATCTCAGTTTAGAGAATCTACCCTCAGAAAGAACAGGCCGTGGAGAAAAAGGTTGAAGTACAACCCACCCCCAAGTGCTCTCCCCCCACACCTCCATCCACTACTTCTAATGCTGGTGCCACCACTAACTGCTGTAGCTTTGCTGAGGGCCTGTGAACGTGGCAAGCAGACAGCCTGGGGGAGCAATATTTTATTGACAACATGTAAGAGAAAATATGTTCGCCTGATTTTAAGCAGCGGTGTAGGAGGGTGTTAGAGAACCAGATGGCCCAAGTTAGTCTTCCATTTGCCAAGATGCTTGGGAAGAAATGCCTGCTCTGTAATTCACATGGTGGTAGCCACATTGCCCATGGGTGCCAGGCTCTAGCTTCCAGGGCTAACTGCTCCTACTGAGTCCAAGAAAACTCAAGGCTCAGGGACAAGGAAGTAGTCGTAGGATCATCTCCTACAGGATCCTGGGTAGGAAGAGAGACAGACCTACAGATCTGTGTCATGATGATGTCAACTGGATAATTTTCAAACATGATCTCATGATACCACACTACTCCAGATCTTAGTCTGAGCACCCTCTGACTTGCTGGGTCTGAGGTCCAGAAGTGGCAGCCGTCCTGACTCAACCGTTCTGCTATTCAGCCAATCCTGTGTCCCTTTGCTGAGGTAAAGGAAGGAATGAGGGAGGTTCTGGCAAAAAGCCAGGAAGAAGTGAGCTGGGTGACTCACATTAGGGTCAGAGAGTGAAATATCAGGTGTGTTCTTGCTACCTAAGTGCACATAGGGCTTTCCCCCATCTTTCTTTGGTAGCCCTTTCACTGGAGCAACGGTCTCCATTTTCCCCACTTTGTCTTTTCCCCATCTCTCAATTCCAAACTCTTGACATTTACCAAAGCTATCTGAAGGGCTTCTTATCCTAAAGGAGTCTTTTCCAACTCCACCTCTGGTCTTACTCCACTGGACCGTCTTGGAGGAACCCTGCATCATCCGTGTTGGGATACAGGAATAAAGATGAGGCTCGGGGACTTTGAAGATGAGAATTTCTATTCAGTGGGAAATGTGGGTGGCAGTCAGCTGATTTATATTGGATTGATAAACGCTCTATTTCTCATCTTCGGCAACCAATGCCAATTTCCACTTTTAGTCTACAATGGAACTCCTTGTCAGAAAGTTCTGGAAACACAATGAATGGAAAATTGTGCTAAGAGTTCATAGTTTTGAGATAAAATGTAGTCTTTTTTCTTGAAATCAAACATTTGTATTGGAAAGAAGAGCACATGCTAGCACCCTCCCAAGTATGACAAAGAGGAGGCATGCATCGGGATCAATGTGAGCACAGAGAAGATCTTCCTCTTCCACTCTGGAGCCACAAGGGTAGGGTTTGTTGGAGGAAGTGTGAAATTCTTGAAAGCCCAGGAAGAACTAGATAGGGAGCATTCAGAATGGAGGATGTATTCAGCATTGGAGGAGGTATGCTTGGGTTATAGAGCTCTAAAGCTTGTAAATAGAAACTTCTAGTCAGCTGCCAAGAGGTAGGGTAGTGCATTGAAGCTGAGGATGACATCACGGGGACCATCGTTCAGGCTTAGGAGTCTGAGCTGTGTGCTAGAGGTCTTGGAAGACAGTCATAGAGGAGAGAGAGTGGCTAGATTTACATTTTAAATAGCTCATTTGGCTCCAGTGGTGAGGAAGGTTCAAGGGGATGAGGCTGGATGGTGATGAGGGAGGACAAGATGAGCCTTGGGCATTTGCAGATTTCCCAAGGGGACCCAGGGTGGGATTCACTCTCAAGCCAATTAGAACAATGAGCACTTCTCATTATGAGCAAGACTTGAGTGAAGTATTGTTCCCAGTGAGGCACAGCAAGCCTTGCTCTTGGTGAATGAAATGGTAGCCGGGCTAGTGGAATGGAAATAAGTTCATCTTGTAGGAATGACCACACTGTCCTGCTCACTGACACGTTCCCATGTCTAGCCTGGAAACTTGAACCTAACAGGCCATAATGGCTCCAATAGGCTCCAATCATCAGTCATCATTACACTCTCCCCAGGGACTAAGCAAGCAGACTAGAGCTGTTGTTAATCAGACATGCCATCTACATTTTTATAATTTCCCATTTGCTCGACCAAATAATACCCATTTTCCCCTACTTTCCTACAGCGCATGCTAGAAGAAAGGAAGATGTCTCATGAGTACTGACTCACCACATGTGATTGTGACCATAACATGGCTATGTTATTGCATCGGAGTCATTCCAGTGCTAAAGGGTAGTTTGCTCCCACAGTCAGTACTTCATAATGAGGTGATAGCTTTATACAGGGAGAAATGTGGAACCTACTGATTTACCTTTATTAATTTTATTTTAAATTGATTTATTACTGGAGAATGTGTGCATGGCCAGCCATGTATGTGGAGGTCAAGGGCAGCTTGGGAGTCTGTTGTATCCTTTCTCCACGTGGGTTCTGGGGAACAAACTCAGCTCCTCAACCTTGGTGGCAAGTGCCTTTATACACAGAACCATCTCTCCAGCCTTAAAGGAGGAGCCTTGAAGAATCTCAACACTCAGTGTAAAACTGTAAAGTCGACATTCAATAACAAGCCTAAGATTTTTGCATTGTCCTCCTGGTTTGTCCCAGGAGGCCCATGGCTTGTGGGCATCATCTTCAGGAGTTCAGGTTCAGTGTCCGTGGTCAAGGGCATTTAGCAAGCGTGACAGGAATTGGGAGCTCGGAACTGGATTCGTGCTCTATGCTCCACATCACCCTGGAGTATAATGCGTTGACTCGGACTGGTTGGAGGATAAAAGATGCTGTGAGCATGAAAGAGGTTGAGGAAACCAACGAGAGAAGAATTTGCATTGCTATGGCTATCGTCCCCTTTCTAAACCTCTAGCCCCAAATGCTCGCTTTCCAGAGGAACAGTGGGGATGAAGATACAAAGCCAAAACCTTACTCTATGTTTTACTGGCAGTAAACCATTACCTACAGGCATTCTTCACTATTTGCTCACTGATAAACCTTCCTGTCGCTCGCTTCCCTCACATCCCATCAGAGGAGAGAGCAAGCAATCTAGCATTTGAGGACTGAAGGATCATTTGCTACTAACCGTTAGTACTGCCTCAGCAATAAAAAGGGGTTTCGTCTTTGGGCTTGTGTGTTTTAGTAAGTATAAATGTGTTGGGAGAGGTACATCAAGGGCCACCTTAAGTATCTCTGTCTTTGTGGGTGAAGTAAGACGGCTCCCTATCCACAGCTGACCCTGTGATGCTTCCACCCACTGGAACATTTTACGTTTAATCTATTTGATTTTGAATCTCTTCTTGGAGAGGTTTGAAGGTGATGGTGTTTAAGACACTCCATCGGGCTTCTGACTCTCTGTTCCTAAAGTGCTGGGAACTTGGTCACATCTGTTCAACTGTCCTGCAGGGCATGAGTCACTGGATCTCGAGTCAGGGCCAGAGATACTATACTGCTTTTTGGGCTGATCTCTTGACTATTTCCTACATAAATAAATTTCCTGGATAGCTGGATTCTGGGTAGCAGAAATACCTGGAGCTGGTAAAATCCACCAGCAAATATTTTGATATCTTGAAGGGTCGGTCTAGTTCAGTGCTGAGCCCACAGCAGACACCGAGCAAGCTTGTTTTATGAGAACTAATGTTCTGGAATGTTCTGAATGGCCAAAAGATTGTTTGTAGTATCTGCTATTCAGCTGCCCTCTGCGTTGCATGGAATGAAAGTGTGGATACAGCCTTAATTTTGTATGTTGGTTAGTCTGTTTTGACACACTTCTAGATGTAAGCAAATATGTCCCAGACAACCTTGAATAAACAGGGCTGCCGCATCCACAGACCATGAGTTGAACAATCAGCTCCATTGGTGACTTCTATGAAGAAAAATATACCTCATAAACTTAAAAATGTCTTTGAAGACATGTAAGTTATACGTCAAATTATTCTTCTCAGCTTTTAAAAGTAAGGTGACAGAGCAAGAGAGACAGTAGTTCATGCACACGCAAGTGCATGCATACCGCAGGTGAGTGCACACACACACACACACACACACACACACACACACACACACAAATGAAATAGAAATGAAAAGAGTGTCCCAAACTAGCTCCAAGTAGATGACATGTCAGTTTTCATCTTCACTTCAACCGCTGGCCTGAGGACTTTGGGGAAATTAAGGGATGAGCACAGAAATGGGAAACAAGACAGAGAATAATGCCTGTGTCCTATTGTAGATCGCCACACTACTTCAGCAAGTGTAGAACACTGTTTTGGAAACTGACCGCTGGATAACCCAGCACAGAGAGGGCGATGGAGACTTCTGCCTCCTAAGGATGGTACCGCCTTTTCCTTTTCCTGATTTCTAGCTTCATGGAATTAGAAGGGCAGCTGCAGGCTTGGCCGTTCCGAGGCTGTTCTTTGGAAAGCCTGAATACCTGCATTATTATGTTACTGCGCGAAGGCTTAGCCTTTTCTATCATGTGGGTTGGGCTGAAAAAGAAGGTCATGGAAAGCTCCAGTACCCTCCAGAGAGGACTGACTGCCTCACCAGAAGGGAATCAGCAGCCCATTGGGTTCTACATTGTGGATTTTTTAAGAAGGTTTTTTTCAGGGCCCACCCTCTCTGTAGCATTAAGTTCCCTGCCCCTGGGTTCCAGCCTCCTTCCATCCCACTACTGTGCCTGCTCAGTGGTCCAAATGTCTCTGTGGGTTTTCCTTCCGCATTTATTAGGATGTTTGCTGCTGGCCATGTGTGGTCTTTGGGAGAATACCAAGATGTCTTAATTTCTCATCTGACAGGAAGAACTCAGCTGCAGCTTCAAGCACATAGGGACTTGAGCATGCGCAGACCCAGCTGCCAGGATACAGATGCAGTTTTCTTCATTATCTCTTTTGTAACTCTCTGTCGACCTGGTCAGGTGCACACCTAACTGCAAAAATTAGTAGATCTGCATGGCACTCTCCTCCGGTTTGCGCATGTCTGCATAGTTACCTACTCTAATAGTTAGACTAGCATGTTTTGCCTTAAGGTATTGAGGGAGTCTCAGAGGTGGCATTCTGCATCCTTCCCACAGTGACCCCATTATGTCTGTGTAATTTGAGCAAACAACGAGGCTCTATTGGATTACATTCCTCCCTCTAAATTAGCCTTAATACAACAGAAAGGGAGGAGACGGGGCTCTTTCCCTTAGAGATCGGGTCATTAATTCTTAAGCTCTATGAAATATTGGGGGAAATCTCGAAAATGAATTTGCAAACAATTAGAAGAGCAGGCACTAAAACAATGGTGTTTCCCAGGGAAACAAGATAAAGTGAGTACCAGACCATCAATTTTTCAGTTTCCTGAAACTGTAAGACTGATGTCCACATGAGCAAGGTGTGGTGGCCGCTAGATGATAGCAGGACACAATATTAATGGAGTGTTGAATTTTTGACGAGAATTGCTCTTAGAAAATGCATTATATATATATATATATTATATATATATTATATATATATATAAAAGATGATTTAACATTTTCCTGCCACATTTGTATGGATTCTGTCTGGAGTTTCTTTGTAATGCAGATATTGTAAGTCTTGGTCATAAAACATCATCCTTCTGTAGAACAGGTTGAAATAGAAGCATTTTGAGACTAAACTTCCATTCATTAGAAAACATAAGTCACAGAACTAGCACAAACCCTGAGCATGTCCCAAGGCTTAATTGAGTTTTATCATTCTAACTATCACTTCAAAGAGATGCTAAATACATAAGCTTACACATACTGAGTGCTCCCAAGGTCCACAAAAGATTCCGGTGACATCATGAGTACGGGAACACATCTCCCAGAGATGATTTGGCTTCTTCTAGATCATTTGCAACTGCTTTGAATTGCAAACCATTCGGCCATATTGCCATGCTTGAGCCCAGAACCAGGTTTCTCAACACTTGATCTATGGACAGTTTGGAGAGGAAAATTCTTTGCTGTGGTACACGCTGCTTTGTGCACTGTGGGATGTTCAGCATCTCCTCTCACCCTAACTCAGTAGGCCACTAACATGTCTAGAAACAGCCAATGCCACCCTTGGAACACAGGAGTTCATGACACCAACTAGTGGCCATCCACAAGACATCTGTGGAACAAGAAGAGATACAACAAATGCAATGACTTACAATTTTTCAGCGGTAAAAGGTTAGGGGACATCGAGAAAAATAAATTATAAGACATCAAAATATTCCTGAATTAAAAGGAAGAAAGAAAGGACTAATATCACAAAGAAGCTTCTATGTTTTGGGCATATATTATGTTAGAGCCTGGTAATAAAATTTAAAGATTAAAAAGAAAGGTTTGAGGGAAAAAAGGCAGAAAGGAGGAAGAATAAAAATTAGGGATGCGGTGCATGGATAACTCACAACTTAACCAAATGAACATTTGAATACCATCAAAAACAGTTCTATTATTTGGGATAAGTCACTCAAAAGTCAAAAGGTAGAGCCTGATATAGGAAACTTCCATTTGGTCAGAGCAGTGGGAAATTCTGGACAAAAGCCAGGCACGATTCAAGTCAACGCCATTGCTTACCAACCTTCAGTGGGGTCACAAGGTTTCCTAAATGTCCCTAATTTGCAGGAAGCATGTCAATCACTCCAGCGTCATGACAACAACATTTTTACATATGGCCAGAAGCATCCATTTTAGTCTTCATGAGCTTTCCTCTTCGCCAAGCTTTTGCCTTTCTCACTAAGACTGAGCACCCTGTTGTTGGCACCCTGGTGTCCCCACTTCTTACCCCTCTTCATCTTGGGGCACACAGCCCACTTCCTAGCGCATGCTCCTTTCCTTAAGCTGGACTGTAGTTGCTTTTTGTAAACTGCCACGTGTGTTGAGAGTATGGACTTCTCCGGTGTGTGTTTGATCTTGGCTTTTTGCTTCTGATGTGTCACTAAACAGAAGCTTTTCATGTGAACGCGGTCAATTCCTTAAGCTTCTTCTTTACAGTGAGCAGGTGAGTCTCCTTTACAGCATACTGGGAAAGGTCTTGCTGTCACTCTGGGACTGTGATGTTCTTAAACTTCTAAAAGCCGGGTAGCCATGTCCAACAGTTACAGGAATGCAGACGCTTCTGACCCAGTAATCAGAAGAACCCTGGGGGAAAGGATGGAGTTTTCTAAAGGGCTAAAGATGTAGAACAACTATTACACAAACCCCAAAGCAGAGCACCTGACATTGTGTTAAGTGACTTGTAATCTGTGACAAAGAAGAGCACAGACACACACAAAGGGCCCTGCTCAGCTGATCTGCCTTCATGGATGGCACATTACATATATGCATGTTTATTGCATGTATGCTCACTTTGTGCATGTATAGAGTCAGCTCTTGTATCTCTGGGGAATATTGCTTCCAAGGTCTGTGAACATATCCTTGGGGGTTTGATTGAGAAATGTCCCCCACAGTCTCGGGCATTTGAATACTTGGTTCCCAGTTAATGACATTGTTTGAGGGGTTTGGGGGTGTGGCCTTGTTGCAGGAAGTGAGTGGAGGACAGTCTTTTGGAGTTTAGAAGCTATTTCTACTTCGTGCTCCCTGACTCATGCTTGTAGTTTAAGATGTGAGTCCTTAGCTGTTGCTGCAGCCGCCTACTGCCTGCTGCCTCCACTCCACAATCACAGATTCTAATTACCTGGAACTGTAAACTCAAATAAACTCTTTCTAAGTTGCCTTGGTTATGGTGTTTTATCGCAGCAATAGAAAAGTAACTAACACAAGACCCAAATTGATGGGTGCAGTCTGTGACACCCTCCCACAGACTTAAGACACCCCAGATACCTCTAGATGACTAAGAATTCTCTACATAGTCCTAAAGTTATGTGGACAACTGCACACTGTGCTGTTTAGAATAATGATGGAGAGGGATGTGTGTGTCGGTGGTGCGCACGTCCATATAGAGCCAATATTTTTTAATGGTTTTGACTCATAAACAACTGAGTCTCTAGCTATAAGACTGAGGGATAAGGAGGATTGACTTCCTATACAGAGCTGACAGCTTGCTGCTTTACATAGTCCTTCTGTGTGCCTAGAAGGAGAGGAGGCTCTGATGGGACCCAAAGTCTTTCCAGCCTAGCAGACTTCAAAGTTCCCAATACCCACACCCCATTACCTTCCTCACTGACTGGAACTCTCAATCTGATTTCCTATTTCTGAAATTTTATTACCATCCACTCAATTTTCTTCCCTTCCTTCCCTCTTAGACTAGAAAAAGCCCAAATCGGAGACTTCCTTTCTGCACTGAGCTTCTCTTTATCGACAGTCCTCACTGTCTGGTAGCACCACCAAATCAGTTATGTGGGATTCTGTATGCTGTGATTACCATTGATTAATAAAGAAAACTGCTTTGGACCTATAGCATGGCAGAACTTAGTTAGGCTTGGAAAGCTAGTCTAAATGCTGGGAGAAGGAAGAGCAGAGTCAGAGAGAAGCCATGGAGCCTTCACACAAGAGATAGACATGTTGGAACTTTGCTGGTAGGCTACAACCTCGTGGTGATGCACAGATTAATGGAGATGGGTTAAATTAAGATGTAAGAGTTAGCCAATAAGAAGCTGGAGCTAATGGGCCAAGCAGTGATTGAAATAATACAGTTTGTGTGTGATTATTTCAAGGTTAAGTAGCCGGTAACTAACTAGCAGCCTTCCTTGCAGCCAAGCAACTTCCCAGTTACTGCTCTGACTCCTGAGCCCTGCTCACACACGCCTGCAGGACCAGCAGCCTCAGACAGTTTTCCTCTAAGTGTCTTAATCACAACACAGGCAGCTGGACATCAGGACTTCAGTGCTCTGTCAGGTCTCGAAGCCTCCAGGTATTTTATAGTGAGTACAATAATAACGATTAGAACTTACTAAACTTGTATTATGATTTTCATGTTGCAAAAAATTTTGCACTAATTGAGCCTTCATAGCAAACTTATAAAGTAGATGAATATGTATGCCACCATTTAAACATACACTTTTTAATGAAAGTCCAAATTTTTTCTTTAAAAATATAGCATTTAAAAATCTATTTTATATGTAGGAGAATTCCATGGCATTCTTTATGGTAAACTTGGACCTCATAGCAATGCCATGGAGAGAGTTCAGACCCTTGTCTGGAGCATCCAAAGCATACATGATTAATAATGCTTGCTTCCCACCCAATGCCTTGAAGATCACAGAACCTGCCCCCCATAGGGAGATGAGATGCTTGTGGAGAAAAAGTAAGAAGGAATGGAAGCGAAGCTCAGGACACAGCCCAAGCTGTGCCAAACACAGAATTCCCAGAACGAGGACCTGAGGCTGTCAGAGTCCTTCTAGGACACAGATCACCCTGGAGCAGCCCTAGAAGTTTCTCCATCTTCAGACAAACAGCATTCAGTCTCTACCCAAGGGATATGGAGGCAAAGAAAAGTTGACCCCATCCTTTCAAGTTCTCAGATGAACTAGGAATAACCATGCTGTACAAAGTCTTAAAGTTTCCTTAATTCCACTGAGTTATAATTATTCTGTGGTGGTTGTTACTGTGCAGTCAGTTTTGGATACCCACGGCAGTAACTGCTTCTGGGAGCACTTAGTGGAGCGAATCCCATGGACGCTCAAGCCCTTTATATAAAGTGGCATAGTATTTACATTTTGCCCTCGCTTACTCTCTCTCCCATATGCTTTGACTCATGCCTGCCTTACCCAGAGTCGCTAACACAATGTAAATGATGTGAAAATAGCTGCCACCCTGCATGGCTCTAAGAACAATGACGAGAAAGAACGTCTGTGCATGTCAGGATGGACACGACTTTGTCTTTGAGTGTTTTCAGTCTGTGTCTGGTTAACTCCACAGAGGACCCCCTGGGCTGCAGTTGCTTTGCTACAGGAAAAACCAGCAAGAGTCTTAAAACAAAATGAACTGTTTCCTGATTTTGAAACGTGGCACAAAGGGCCAAGAATATTCTAGTTTGCATACATTTATCTATCTATCACACATTAACAAAATACTGATAAGTAATTATAAATAAATTATATATATATATATATATATATATATATATATATATTCACCTATTCAGTGGTTTAATATAAATGCATCACCTCAAGGACTTCAGGGTTCAGAAACCCAACATAATTTACTGATATAATGGTTGGTTTTGATTGTCAACTTAGGATTTAGAATTATCATGGAAACACACATCAGGGCATGCCTGGGAGGAAGTTTCTTCTAGATTAAGTTTAATGAGATGAGAAGACCTACCTCAAATGTGAATGATGCCATTCCATGGACTAGGATCTTAGCCAGAATAAAAAAGGCAAGAGTAATCTGAATGGCAGCATCCGTCTCTCTCTCTGCTTCCTGACTGTAGACACAATGTGCCCAACGATCTCCTGCCTCTGGCACTATGCCTTCCTGTTGCAATGGACTGTATCCCTAAACTATGAGCCAAAATAAATAATTTCTTCTCTAAGCTGCCTTTATCAGGCATTTTGTCCCATCAATAAGAAAGGTAATTAATCGGTGTCTTGGGTCGCCACAGGTTAAAAGCAGATGGAAGCTAGAACAGGACATTGTCCACCCTGGAACTGGAGTTACAGATGGCTGTGAGCTGCCATGTGTGCTGGGAACCAAACCTGGGTCCTCTGCCAAGCAACATGCGATCCTAACCGTGGAGTTATCTTTCTAGTCCTTTTCTATAATTTAAAACTTCCCATGAAAAAGTTGCTTACTTACCTGATTGATAAGGGTTAGTGTTTTGTATTATCAGGTAGATCTATGAATCCACTGGCCTCAGACAGTGATGTTCTTGCCACCCAGAACTGTATAAGACAGAATAGCTGCTGCTTTCTCTTTAGTTAACCAGCCCGCCTCCACCCCCAGCAATACGTGTCTTCTCTGCAAGTTGCGCTTAGAATTCACAAAGAATGCCAGCCAGAAATCAACTGGGTGACTTGCAAGAATCACATATCATGGAGCAAAGAGAAGTTCAAGGTCTATGTCTTTGGGTCTCTCTTTGGTCCCATCAAGTTACATGAGTACGCTGCACATGGGGGTATGTGTGGCTCTTTCTCGGAGCTGTCTCTGCTGTCACGTTCCCAGAGAAGACATCTCCTTCTTGCAACTTCCCATCATCTACTTCAGGTCTTGGAAATGCCCTCATGTTTGTCACTTGCACCATAAACAAAAGCAAGAAACCAGATCTGTCTGCAGAGCTGTCAGATCTGAGGCTAAATGGAAATGCTAATGAGCTTGCGGAGTGCAAAGAGGAGCAGGCAGGGGCTGGAGCTTAGAGACCCTTCACACCGCACTGTGCTACCTAGCCTGTGGAAGGAGCTCTAGGCACCTCTCAGGCAGAAATGGAAGCACCAATTCTATGCCTTCTACTCCCCTTTGGATCTCCTTTCCATTCTTCAGCGTGGCTTTTCTTGGGATGAGGATAGGTGCAGTCTGAAGCAACAGTCCCTGGCAATGATTGCTCACAGAAAATAGCGTTTATCTCTTTCCCTCCTCCAACAGTCTATATGACAGAACTACTTTGATATAGACAGTAAGATGCAATTGCCCACCCCCTGGGGCTGAGCAAAGAGAGAACTCACCATCAAGACGAACAATGAAGCAAAACTAAGACACTTGTCCTTTTTTTTTTTTTTTTTTTGGTTTTTTTTTTTTTCGAGACAGGGTTTCTCTGTGGCTTTGGAGCCTGTCCTGGAACTAGCTCTTGTAGACCAGGCTGGTCTCGAACTCACAGAGATCCGCCTGCCTCTGCCTCCGGAGTGCTGGGATTAAAGGCGTGTGCCACCATCACCGGGCGACACTTGTCCTTGAAACTCAAAGAAGAATGCGTGGCTTGGCGTTCCTGTCACTACAGGACCGAATTATTTAGTCTACATGTCAGATGCATTGGGGCAACTCGAATCACCATGTTGATCCCTGGGTAGAGAACTTGGCAACAAGACCATGAATCAGTTTGAAAGATCTTTGGGAGTTGGAGCCAATGTCTTCAAGGATGAATTGCATCCCAGGAATCTGGATGCAAGAGACCTGGCTGAGTTAAGATCTTGTAACTTAGGTGAGGAGAGCAAGATTCTTAGGTAGCCCAGACATCCTGGGAAGACTTGACAGGCGTGTTGAGAGAAGAGACATTAATTGTCTACTGCTTTTTCGAATGCTTCTGAAAACAAGGAAACAAATAAGCAAATGCATCAAATTGCATGTTGTGCCATTGTGCATTTATTGGGTCCCAGCCATAAGCGTGCATTGATTATCCCGTTGCCATGGCAGAGGGAATGGTTTCTGGGTTACGATGGCAGCTGCCATATGTTCAGCTTCAAATCAACTGATTCCATCGTGAGCAGAGGAGAGAACAGAGGAGGCGATCCTAGCGTTCCTGTTAACTTGGAGCTGTCACGTGACCCTCTGCTCTTGGCCTGTTACTAGATGTGTGCCACCTCTATGGTTCTTAGGCCTGTCCTTGAGGGACTTTTACACAGCAGCCACAAGCACCTAATCTAAATATCTCTCTGCACACTGAGAATCAGCTTACATAGCTCTTAGAAAACATGAACTCACGAAGGGACGCCTCCTCTGGTTTGGTTAGGAACAGATGGAGACTGGAGTCACTGATAAGTTTTTAAAGTTGCCTTTAAGGCAACAGATCCCTCTATGGCTGTGAATTCTGGTTAAAACAGGATCACGAAAGGTTTGATTGTAGAAGGTAAATATTGAATGTGTTCTAGAGTTTGATAAAGTCCAGATCACTTAAACACCAGACAGGATGGATTGGGCATGTTCTTGCCCAAGTTCTTTCTCTTCACGAAGTATACTGAGCTGGCATTTTTATGACCTGAGTTCATATGATGATACAACATTGCGCTGCTGGTTCAGACTCAGATGCCCGCACAGTCAGATCACTAATGAGTGTTTGGAATCGCCAGGAAATTACTTTTTGATATTTTTCCAGTATCTGTGAAGAAGTTGGCTGTTTACTTAAGCAGGGGTACACTGTTTTCTGGAATCCAACAGTATGCTTTATGAAATCTCTGCCACAAGCTAAATGGTGCTTGAAAGATTCTCAGTCCTTCCAAAACCATCCACTGATGAAGTAAGGACTCTAGAGACTGTGTTATAGCTCCAATGGCCCTTTGGAATGATCCATGGTTTCTTTCCTGTGGAAACCCAAAGGAATGGCAGAACCAGCAAACTCGATGGAGACAAATCTGCATGGATGTGACATCTTTATCATGGTAAACTGCCTCGAAGCTCAGAGTTCCAGTGCTGTGGATTTTCTGCATAGACACAGTGACAGAGCTGTCGTGCTGTATCAGGACCTCAAACCATTCACGCAGCCACTACACATAAGGTAAGGAGTTGGAACAGACATCCACAGCGCAGTTCTCATGGAGTACGAAGGAATCAAAAGCACGTGACGTCTCC
The DNA here is from genome assembly GCF_000317375.1 of Microtus ochrogaster. Classification (NCBI taxonomy): domain Eukaryota; kingdom Metazoa; phylum Chordata; class Mammalia; order Rodentia; family Cricetidae; genus Microtus; species Microtus ochrogaster. Next base: position 6,026,457 of record NW_004949113.1, read on the forward strand.
TTTTGCATGCAGTAAAACTATAGTAAGATACCACCGCGCACCCCCCCCCCCATTGGCTCCAACCTGAAAGTCTAGCTATTGCAATAAAGCAAGTACAGTGGGAGTTAGGGGCGTTCATCTCTCCATACACTGCTAGCAGAGATGAGAGCTGGCAACCACACTTTCAGGAAGGAATATTGTTCAAGAAAATAAAGGAGCCCAAATTCCCTGACCTGGAAGACACTCTCTAAGGTATGTAATAGCCACAAATGGAATTTTCCGCCAATTCTTGTCAATATTAGAATGAACAAATACATCTGCATGCAAGTGTATAGATTATATATGCGTGTATAAATACCTGTTTATCATCTGTCTTATTCGCAGCTCATTAAGTTATATTTCCCATCAGAATCTATTTGAACTGGCAGAAGGAGTCGGTGATAGCATGCCTACCTGAATATGTGTCCTAAATTCAATCCCTCATATCAATAATTTTTTTAACGTTTCTTTCAAATAATTAGTATCTGTGGGCTGGGAATGAAGCTCAGTGTTAGGCCTAGCATGCACCTGGCCCTGATTCAACTCCTGCTACTCTTTTTTAAAATATCCAACAGTGGCCCTCGATGGAAACAAACAATGGTTTGTTTATGGGATGACTTTATCCAAAAGTATGGATTGTACGTAAGCAATTTTCAGTGGCCAGCTGGGCATAAGTTTCCCATTCATGTCTTCTAACCCTTCTTCTCAAACTGTCTATCAAACAGTCCTTTGGAATAATGTGTTTCGTAGAGACACGGGTAAAAGAAGTTTGGACCAGCTCCATAAGATTTCAGAGGAAGGCAGAAAGGAAGGGGGATACTGTGGCGGCGTCCCTCTCTGCTAGGGGGAGTGGCTTGCAGCAGAAGCTCCTCATCAGAGTGTGTCTCCTCTGATGAGCTCTTGTTATGATAATTATTATCACTCCAGAGATGCTGATAATTATATTTAGACAGTTTTTAAAGCAATATTGTATAATATTTTCCCCCATTTGACAACAGCATTGGAGCTGATGAATACGCAGTCAGATGAAATACCAGGCTGCTGCTGTCCACAAAATGTTCCCATCAACCGTGTAAGTGAGTTTTATAATATATACATTATATTAGCGGGAAAACACACTCCTTGGGAAAGGACCAATTCTCGGCGTATAATCAGTTCCCATTGAATTTAAATGACTTTTGGTCCTACACCGATGCTGATAAAATGCTTTCAAATGTACAGAATATTAACCAAATGTTTATATTAAACAACTCCTTTCAGGTGGAAATGCGCCCTGCGAAGCGTGGCTCCCTAGAGCAAGTTAGTGAATATTAATGCCTACCAGATCCTAAGAGCTACAAGTCCTCTGATGTGGGAGGCCAAGGGAGAGATAACAGGAAGGTTGGCAGATGCGCCCTGCCTGGGGAAGGCTCAGTAGTACCGGACATAACATCGCTGAGATGGAAATGGAGGTTGAAATGCAATTGGTTGTTAGGAACTCGGAGGCAGATACTGACCTTACAGAGAGGAGTAGCAGGAACCCATCTCTGTTTATATGGATAGGAACACTGTGATCCAGGATGGCCCCAGACCTGCCCAAGGCACCATCAGTAAAGAAATTCCAGACACGCCTTAGAATTAACCCCAGCCAATCACCAGTTCACCTGGAGCCCTCAGCAGGGGTGAGTAATGGCTGCTGATCAGAGCCAATTTAGAAGCTACTTCTAAGCATGGTAGTGTTTCAGTTGTGTTGAAGCTCGCTGGCCATTTCCAATTATCACGTTAATCTGCAGGCTTCGGAAAATCACACACGTGTGCAGCGCTCAAGAAATGATCCCATGTTTCACAGCAAATAAAGTTTTCAGCACCCGGGCTAGGGGGGCAATGCACTTTCTTTGCCTTTCTGGGAACAGCTGGAAGACCAAACAGGTTCTGTGGGCATTGTTGGGATTTGGGTTAACTAGGTCTCCACTGTGGGATTCTGTTCCCCTACACAGAAAACAAAAGCTTTTCCAATATGCAGGCAATGACCGTGATGTTCTGAGAAGCTTGGAAGGCCCAGGTATATAAGCACTTCTTTTGAGTAATAACATCAGTGCGTTGAAATTTAAACCATATTCATTTCTGTTTTGGTTGTAGTCTATTTGAATTTCTAGGAGATGCTTTTTACATTAGTAAGGCTAATCTCTTTGATCCAGTCAAGTTCTGAATGAATAACGTCAGAGGGATGCAGATGGCATTGTTCCCATTTTACAGATGAAAAAATTTCAGGCCCAATCCACTCAAGATTTCATATCTCCCTTGTGGTTTTAGCCAGAAGGCATTCCTCTACATTATACTGATATGTTAACTCGTTTCAATTTCAGACAACACTTTTTCTTTTTATAATATTCAGAGAATCTTCTATAGTAGTATCCGATACCTATGAGGTCTCATACTCTTCCAGGTTCAGGAAACATAGGCACTGTCACCGGCAGGTGTGTTTGGCAGATGAATTGGTAGCAGGGGACTAGTGGTATAAATGACACACTCAGAACCAGAAGATCTAATGCTTGAGCCAGGAGTAGAAGCCACTCAAGTATCTAACCTATGGTGGTCAAGCCCTTCTGGGATTTTTGCCATCTCCCTCCCATGACTTTCTTCTCAGTGTAAAGGCAGACCCGGGGTTCATTTCAACAAATGCTGATGGAGTAGCAATGGGATTGACACAGATTCCTGTGTTCAGTAGTGATGAGATACAACTCAGCCAAGTAAAGGAAATCCAAACTTCAGAAGGCAGACCAGTGATTTCCAACTCATGCTCTGTAAAACACTTCACTAAAGAGGGGACACACATGAATCCCTGCACATGCATACATACATAGAAATGTATGTAGATACATTGTTGGGTTTGACGTGCATCTGTGACTCCAGCACCCAGGAGGCTGACGTAGGAAGACCATGTGTTTGAGACTATCCTGAACCACACAGTGGTCCAGGAATTTGAGGCATGTTATACATTATAGAGATACAAGATAAAATTAAATGATCTGAGACATCCCACCATGGAGAAAACTGTTCTTTCCAGCCCTGTGTTTTGCAGACTCTTTTGGTCCTAAGACCTTTTTCAAAGCTTCCAATGGGGCCAGTGTGGTGGTACACACCCTTGATCCCAACACTCAGGAGGCAGAGGCAGATGTCTGAGTTCAAGGTCAGCCTGATTCACAGGGTGAGGTTTAGATCAGCCAACACTGCATAATGAGACCCTGAGTTGCTTGGTGTTGTTTTTAAGATTTTAAGTGGGTCTGGCCATTTCATAATAGTTGTAAATTCTACCCACCCTTGTAAACAGTCTTATATGAAATGTTTTGCATCCTAGTCATCTTTTTACCCTTGACTCTTAATCCAGAGTCTGGCAGGTGGTTCCCTGCCTCTGTTTATTAGATTAACATGTTTGGTTCTCCGAGGGACCACAGGATCATGAAGCCAGGCTGTGTTCTCTGTGCTCTAGGATGGCTTTCTTAAATGGTAATGACTTGCAAGCCCCCTGGGATGTTGTTAAAATGAATTTCCCAGAGAGTGGAACAGAACAGGTCCTGATGTCCTAGTAGAACCAACATTCCTGGCCCCAAGGTCACACTTTAAAAGCCATAGAGAGCTAGAAGCTGCCATGAGATCAAGGGAGAATACCATAAAGTCATGGGACACTTGTACAGATCAAGAGCACAGTGCCATGGGGAGGCTAAGGGGGCCAGAATTCATTCTTTCTAAGCAGTCAGAGGCAGTAGAGGAACGTCTTACGGATGTCATCCGAAGGAGCTCTTTGAAGAGAAGGGAGCAGTTTGTCAGATAAAGGAAGAAAAGATCCATGGGCTGAGCAAAAAGCTAAGCGAGGCAGCATGGTATGCTGCGTGTTCAGTAAGCACTGAGGCAGGAGCATGAGGGAGAGGGAAGAGAAACAGCAGGAGCCCAGTGTAGAATGAATACGAGACTGGATGGCAAAAGGCGCTGAATTTTAAAAGACTCGCCATTTAATGATGATTATCCAGAAATAATCTCACCTGAGAAGAGAGAGATGTGGTTAGATGGGAGATGGGTGGGCGGAGCTCTTCTTGATGCTGTCCTTTTATTAAGCCACGTGGTCAACATGTACACCCTCTGCCCCCGGATGAAGCCTTGTTTCAAGACATTAATGGGTACCAAATGGCTTTTGCAAACCTCATAACTGATAAGGCATCATCAACCCCTTTCACCGTGTAGAGATGATGGTGTTTTTAAAAAGCACTTAACATTTCAAGGGTTCTTTTATAGACATTCACACAAATCTATGAGCCTACAAACTTTATTTAGCTGTTGAAGACAGACTACTATTGCTCAGAGGTTTCTATTCCTCCATTCTGTTTTGCATTTCGGTCCAGCTGTTCTGGGATCTTTTATTTTAGAGACTGGAAAATTGGAGCTATTAATAGAGTCAGGCAGCTAATTTAAATCTGTTAATGTGCTGACACTTAGTTGCATACTTCAGCGCAGATGCCCGTGTGTATCATGTGTATTTATTTTTGTGCAAATGTGTACATGTGTATATATAATTACTGGCAGATATAGTCAACACTTAATGTTTCTCGGGGCCGCCCAGGACTCAGCCTCCATTTCGTAAATAAGACACTCTTTGACATGAAAAAAAAATCACTTAGGAGATGTCTTAGGCTATAGATTCAGGGTCAGAATAATTACAAAGTGAGAGGATTAGAGGTAAGAAAGACCAGTAAACTCCACAAGATTTCAAACGAACAGTTTCTCATATACCTTATGAAACAGCCAAGTGCGCACTGTTGCCAATACAGGTCTGTGACCTCTTTCCTCTTGCTTCTGTTGCTCCTGTTTGGATTAGATAAGAGTTCGGGTTCTGGAATTGCCCCTGACTTCAGGTTCTGGATCTGCCAATTTGCTAGTTGTTTAACAGAGAGCAAGCCACTCGCTGAGCTGAGATTGTGTCTTCATCTGTCCCTAGAGACAGCAGCTGAGCTCGCAGCGAGAGCTTTTACAACGATTGCATGAGGTGGTACAAGTCAACACTGATCATCACATGCAAGTCTAATCTACAAGGGCAGAAACAGCTGAAGTGAAGGGCTTCAGGGTGTGGCTTAGAGCCAAGAATAAAGAATCTTTCTAAGGTGCTATGGATTGAATATAGAATATTCTCCAATTGAGATAGCACTGGATTTGGAGACTGAAGAAATTTTAGACATTGGGCTGGAAGAAACTAGTCATTAGATTTGGGTCCTTGAAAGTGTCCCATGCCCATGTTCTCTCTCTCTCTCTCTCTCTCTCTCTCTCTCTCTCTCTCTCTTGAACAACATGAAATAAACAGCTCTCTCCTATACATGTCCTCACCATCATGATTTGCCCAGGCTCATAGAGCCAAGCAACCCTGGATTGAACCATGAATCCAAAAATCCAAATAAATCCTTTCTCTTTCAAGTTGATTCTATCAAGTATTTTGTCATGCAATTAAAGAGTCTATTGCTGTGAAGAGACACATGACCATGGCAACTCTTATAAAGGAAAATATTTGATTGAGGTGGCTTACATTTTCATCATGGTGCAACATGGCGGTATGCAGGCAGACATGGTGGTATGCAGGCAGACGTGGTGTGGGAGAAGAGGCTCAGAGTCCTATATCTTGACTCACAGGCAAAAGGAAGTAGTCTGAGGGTCACACTGAGTGAATCTTGAGCAAAGGAGACCTCAAAGCCCACCCCCATAGTGACACACTTCCTCCAACAAGGCCACAGCTGCTCCAACAAATCCACACCTCCAACAAATCCACACCTCCTAATAATGCCACTCCCTGTGAGTTTATGGGGGCCAATTACATTTAAACTATCACAAGGTGCTGAAAGTAACTGATATTTATATAATAAGTTATCTTAAGTCTTGTGCATATATTTAAAGGTGTGATGATTTTATCCATGGGTGAATCTTTCCTACCTAGTCAACAGGAGCCACTATTTTAGTTCCTTTATCACCATCCAAACTCATGACCTTCTCTGTATGGCTCCCAGTTTCCCCAACCAGAAGAGGCATCTTCTGTTTTGAAGTTATTCTTTCTCTGTGTGTATAGTCTCCCGGATGGGAAGCTCTGGCACTTTGGACATGCTTCTCATCTCCATTAGCTAATTGACCCCTCAGTAGGTCATTTCTCAGTAGTCTGGAGGCCACACAGTGTCTAGTGATAGCCACAGCTTTCTCCATCCTTCCACTACATCCTGGGGAACGTGTTGCCTCAATACAGCCCTTCTTGTGAGACTTGTAACATAGCCTTGAAGCCCACTCCCCCCACCTCAGTCACTCAGAGTCCTCTCCGAGATTCCCATAAGCAACTTCCCCTGGCTTTAGCTGTGGCTTCCATGGGTGTTCACTTTGTTGCCTTTCGGTTTTAGAATTCTAGGCTCCATTTTATGACCTGCACATGCACATGTATTTGTTTTAGACTGTATGTGTGAGGCTGACTTCACTGAAAGCAAGGGGCACAGGGATGCAGGGGGGTGAGACTCATGGCACACACCTTACGCCAAGAGCTAGAACGTGGTCTCTCACATCCTTAGAGACCCACCTCCCTTGTTTATTTGTCCTGGCTCTTCCTCTGGTATAATCAAGTTCTTCTCCATCCCCCTGTCTCTTTTTTGCTCCTTCTTGTCCTTCTTCTCATCTTGTCTCAGAGAGGTTCAGGGCTTATTCTATTTTTACTTAAGTCTTAGCTCATGTCCATAAACTTAGAATCTCATCTTGAACCCTAGATCTCATTGACACTATTTCCTGACATCAATCAGTTTCCTCTCCAAAATAATGCTGGGGAAGGCATTCATTGTTCCATGCTCTTCAAACAAAATCAAAGAGGGTGCAAAGAATGAAATAAGGAGGGTTAACGACTCCTTAAGAATAGGTCCCTGGTGAAAATCAAGACTGAGGAACCTAAGTCTAAACCATCAACCTTGCTGGCTCCAGGACCGACACCACGAAGGAAGCCATACCTTGAGAAGACGTGGGAAAGAAGCTGGGTTAATATGTCAGCTTTGAATTTAAAAGAGTCAGACCCTGAAGAGTTGTTTTTAACCGTCATTTAGAAACATTGCCCCACAAAGACGTTTTTAAATTGCTGACTCTTCTTTCTTTGTCCAGTAAATAAAAGAAGGGTGTGCTTAATGGGAGGACCTCTAGAGCAGGTGGGAAAGGGATGTACTAACATCAGAAAGGTCATAGAGGGGGGAGTTAATTCTGTGAGTGTGTGGCCATCGGAGAATGTCAGCTGAAGAAGCCTCTGCCCTGCTCTGAAGTTGGGAAGACGTCTTGGAAAAGTATCCATTTCTGTTAGAGTTTATGGAATTTTTTCTTTTCTATTCTTTTCTCTTTTGCCCCATAGTAAGATCTAGTTTTGTATCTGACCTAGCTAGCTTATTCCAGCTTCATCTCCAGATCTCTATGTACCTGTGCTTTGAATTCTCTTTGAAGCAGTTTGAATGTATCCTGCCAGTCCCCTCATTAAATGGATCAAATAGGCCTTTGGCAAGGGCTCACTGTATATTTGTATCAGATTCAAGTTTTTAAGTTTTGAAAATTCTCCTTTGACACCTGGTGATAGCAACATGTGTCCAAGTCTGAGAGTCGCTACTGCTGAGGGACACGGAGGTCCTGGGGCTTTCATAGGGAAGCCACAGCTCTCTCCATCCCGAGCAAAATAACAGCCATTTCCTGAGGGCCTTTTATGAGGCCACCTCATCATAACAAGAATGAACACTTTCTGAGTATTTAACATTGCCAAGCATGATCCTAAAAGGTTTATGAGCATCATCAACCCCTTAATCACCACACAGTTCTAGAAGGCAGCCATTCATCTTCATCATGGTTTTACAGGTGTGAGAAATAACACAAAACCTTTAAACAACTCAAACCCCCACCTAGGGTACTGCCTATCACCTTTAAGCCAAAGGCATGCCACTTTTAAGAGAGAACCATCTTGAGGGTTATTCACTGGATTCCTGGTCCAAACCTTCATATTTGAAAGTTTTGTTGTTGTTGTTGTTCAAATCAAGGCAAGCCAAAATTTCATACTCTTGCAATTGCTTTTGGAGAAAAGTCACAACTTATTTTTCACGAGTCTCAATGATTGGAATTCACCTTCATGCATGCAGGTGGCTAACATCTCCCCATGAGAGTGCAGTAAACAAATGAGAGCAGGCAGGCAGTAGAGACTGCATTGGTACCCAAGAGAAGATGCTCATCATTGTGTAGGAATCTGAAGCCCTTGCCCTGCGCTTCTTCGGGTTTCCAAAGTTCAAAAAATGAAAAACATAAAAATAAAAGGGAGAGAAAAGTCGGTGTTCCCTTCTCATTTAATCTCATACCCCAAATCGCCATTTGAGCCGGTCCATCAGGAAGCGTTTGGTTAGAAATCATGTGTACACAGAGTGCTTTTTATACCACAAGCAAAGGTCTGAATTGTAAGTAACATTGGCAAGAACAAGCTGTAAGTTAGGATGCAAATCCAAACCGAGTGTGCGAGGTTCTGGCTTCCAGCCTGGTAATTGAATTTCCAGTTTATTATCCTTAATGTTTTTTAATGTGAGTTTGCAATTCAAGGAGAATGGAAAGCTACTCCTCTAGTTCTTTTCCCTCAAGCACTTCCAGGAATAATTCCTCTCCAGACCCAAGAAACGGTTTGGGGGTCAGGAGGATACTTTAATGTTTTAAATTCTGAAAATGTCTCTTCTAGGAATGTATCACGCCATGGGCACATAGAAGGACACAGGGTGGCAGACCAGAGGTTTGGAGTCCAACGCTGGTGTTGGAGCTTTTAGAAAGGTGTGGGAAGTTAAGCACAGGGAGCTGAGTTATGAAGTGGCTGGGTGGTCCAAGTGATACCACCTTCTTGTTCAGAGGTGCAGATGGCGACCGCAGTTCGGATCAAATCAGCTGTCCTAACACACTTGGTTCACACCCGCAGTGGTCTGTGCCTTTTGGTTGGCATAGCAAAACAATGTTAGAAGCTTCCGCTTTCATTACTTTTTCTGTAAACTAATCCTGAAGCAAGGCAGAGGGCAGAATCAGTTTGAAATAGTCTTTTTAATTTTTTTAATATTTATTCTTTTGTGTGTGTGTATGTATGTGTGTGTGTCATTGTGTGTATGCATGTGAAGGACATAGGACAGCTTGCAGGACTCAGTTTTCTTTCCTTCTACCATGTTGTTTTTGAGAATCAATCTTAGGTCACCGTGTTTGGCAGCAAGCATCTTTACCACATGAACCATCTGTAAGAGGTTTAAGGATGCCAGTGATTTTTATTATGCTACTAATAATGATACCAATACCGGTCAGCAATAACCATGGATATAAAAATGAGAGTCAGCCATGTTGGAAGCTGTCCTCCGCTTTATGCGTTATTTATACCTAAACTGAACTCTCACAATAGCTGAAAAAGTAAGTAATGGTTTCCAATTTTACATACGAAAACTGAGGTTCACAAAATTCCAATGAATTTTCCAGGGTGCCCTCACTGCAATGGAGGCTTGGGTGGGATGCAATCTGAAATCCCTTTGCCCTGTGCTGCAGTCTAAGGACAGAACTGCTGTTGCAGCATGCCTGCCATTGTACGGTATTGTTTTTGTCTTTGAGATTTGTTTAAACATTTGTGTGAAATACATGGTGCATATGTGTATAGAAAAGAAAATGAAAAAGGAATATTCTCCAAGTCATTGCCTATACAATATTGTGCACAAAGAACAGACCAGAAAGCCGGGCGGTGGTGGCGCACGCCTTTAATCCCAGCACTTGGGAGGCAGAGGCAGGCGGATCTCTGTGAGTTCGAGACCAGCCTGGTCTACAAGAGCTAGTTCCAGGACAGGCTCCAAAGCCACAGAGAAACCCTGTCTCGAAAACAAAAAACAAAAAACAAAAAAAACCAAAAAAAAAACCAGACCAGAATAAGGTAAAAATCAATGGCTTTCCAAAAATTTCCCCGCTCAAAACTTCTAATATGTTTTCGATAGTTATTACCCAGAACTGTTTTTGATATGTACTGAAACAATAAAGCTCAATTCCTGTAACAATTGAAATACATCATCTTTAATATTCTCCACTTGTTAATATTGGTGCTCTTTATCCTTTTATTTCCTCTAGTTCTACTGAGGTCAGGCCATGCCTTACTCCAAATTACCATGTTGCGTGAAGCAGCAGTTTTGCAGGAGGTACTGTGTTCCATGAGATGCCATCTTCCAAACAGCTTTGACTCAATTTAAAGGAGGCAGATGGTAGGGTCTGAGCAGACCTGCAAACTACACCCTCTGTTGGGCTCGTCCAGCACAGAGTGATAAATGGCTCATACCTGGGAGCAAGGGGAGCCATCCTGCGCATTTATAAGGGTGGGCTGAGACTGTAGCTTCTCACGGGTGTATTAAAATCATAACTGGAAAACTAGGTAGGCCCAAGAACTTATCAAATACACAAGGCTGAGAAGAGTGGAAAGACAGATAAGTAGGTAGCCAAGTAAGCCATCTCAATGTGGGGGAGCAAGCTGAGTCAAAGCCCCAGAGTCCCCTACCTATCTGTGCCTGATACACACGCTATGTGTCAGATTGGTTGGTGCAAGGTCCTGCCGTCACATAAACTGATGGACATCCACTGCTTTTTGACCCTTCTGGACCTGGATCTGAATACTCTGTTTCCTATTCTTGGACTTTTACCCACCAAATGGACCCCACAACTTGGCTCTGACACCCCCATTCCAGTGGTTCCAGCAACAGCTCGCTCCTGGCTCGGGTCAGTCTCTTATCCTATCAATACCTGCTCTCTGCCCATTTCTGCAACCTTTTGAACTATCCTATGACCATTATAACTTATATTTACTCTGAAAAGCATATATATACATATAGATATATTTACTGTGTGCTGTGTGAGATGAGAGAAGTAGTAATCAAAATGGGGGCGGCGCTGGAGAGATGGCTCAGTGGCTAAGAGCATTTGTTGCTCTTGCAGAAGACTTGGGTTCAGTTCCCAGTGCCCACATGGAGGCTCACAACCATCTACAACTTTATTTCAAGTGATCTGAGGCCCTATTACGACAATGACCAACTTTTCTCATTGAAGCTGCTGAATCTTCTGAATTTCTTGTTATTGAATAATTTCTTGGACAACGTGTCCTTCTATGTTTCAGGCACAACATGCTCACAAAAATTTTCAGTAATCATTTAATAGTTCACTATTTTTTCAATTACCTTCCAATGGGTGATGGTTTTTTTTTGTAATTAAAAAACTAGTGCAATGAACATTTCTATCCATGACTCTGGTGCCAAAATATGATTTTCAAAGACATTTGTGTGGGGGGGTTGGCAATGCGACTTAGTGATAGAGCTCCTGACTGCTCTGTATGAGGCTCAGTATTTAGTCTTTAGCATTGAAAAATAAAAGTGACTTCTGTAGGTGTTCTCTATAAAAATGCTGACTCACCCACCTTCCCACAAGACACGCCGACATAGCACTCTTTATTGGATCCATTCATTTTCATATCTGTTCATTTGATAATTTTGACTCTGGGGTCCTCAGCTGGCAGAGTGTGACTACTACCCCTGTCTGAATCAGCTAGAATTCGGTTGTCCAAAATTTCAAATATGGAATCCTTTCTTTGAGCGCATTTTATGTTAAGGCTGCAAAGACAAACAGAAGGTTAATGCCTTCTGTTTTTATCCCTGACAGATGAAGACAGCAAATACAACTGGGGCTTTGTGGTTCAGGGCTCTGGTATAAGAGCTTTAATCAAGTTTGGAACCTACTAAAATACCACTTACTTAGTTTGGGTTTAAGCCATGACCTTCTATTGTTCAAAGACATTTTCCTTTTGTAATAACTCCATGGAAAGAAAAACGACTTGAAAGCTGTATTTATTAAAGAGCCCAAAGGCATTTGAACCTCAATTTACATTTTTCTTTTTTTATAGAAAAAAAAAGCAAAGTGTAAATGAATGTCAAACATGTGGCTTACATTTTTCCAATGATGCATGCAGGCTTTAAAAACTAATGAAAATACTTTAGAAGAAACATGTTCCAAAACATGTTAAGTGCATGTGATGTGGCCATTTGGAGGAGATCAACATAGCAGTTGGGGGTTTGCGGCATCCTGAAGAGAAAACAAAGAGACTTTTCCTCTTCTGTGAGATTAAGCATTCAAGTGAAGACAAGCCTGGGTCTGAACCCAGGACCCACTCCTGTGTAGACTCAAAACTGGAGGAGGGATGAACGCTTCAAAATTAAGGAATCTTATAGGGTACCACCTTCTCATTCCACGGATACTTCTGTTGTGTGACATTTTCTGGGGAGACTCAACACATGTCTACTGACTCGAGATAGGGAACCCACGACACACCAAAGTACGGATACCACCAAAGTCTAATTAACCAATGGGTTTTTTGGGGGTTACTTACAGGAATATTGGTGAGGGGTTACTCACAGAAATGACCCAAAGACAGCTGTATTATTGAGCAACAGCTCATAAAAGCTGGGAACCTGGAGCACACCGCACACCTTGCAGCCAGCTCAGCAGGTCAGACAATGTCCTTCCAAGTGACTCAGTCTAGACTTTTGCCAGCCACTGCGGCTGGTTTCTTCTTCTCCCAGGCCTTGTCTCAGATTCCCCTCTGCAGCTTGGTTTTTCTGAGGGTGACTCTCAGTGTCTTTACTGTATGTTCTTGGGACCGAGGGACATAGTGAATCTGATCTGTTTCAGGGCCTTCCTGAGCTATTTTGAGCTGTTTATCTTCTGACTTAAGGTTCCCTGCTGGGTGGAATGTTTCGACCTTTCAATGTCTAATGAAATTGCTACACCACATGTTGGGGTCAAGGGACAATTTCCAAGAGTCAGTTCTTTTCTTCCGGTTTGTCACATGTGTCCCAGGAACCGAACTCGATTCCTGTAGGCAGTGCCATTTCTGAGCAGGTGGGGATGGTTTGTAGATAAGAAAGTTAACCGGCCAAGCCAAAGGAAGCAAGCCAGCAAGCATCGTTCATCTGTGGCCTCAGCTTCCAGCTCCTGCCTTGAATTTCTGCCCTGACTACCCTTCAGAATAGAGAGTAAGCTATAAGCTAAATAAACCCATTTTTTACCCCCTCAAAATAAAGCAAAATATGCAACAGTCTGAATGCTATGCTGTCTTGAAATTTCTCCACCAAACTGATTATCCCATCACTTCTTATGCTGTGTTTTGTTTTATGAGCTAGGATCTCATTCTGTACCCCAGACAGAACTGTAATTCATTGTGTAACACAGGCTGGACACAAATTCACAACAATCTTCCTGCCTCAGTTTCCCAAGGGACGAGATTGCAGGTGTGAGCTCGTCAATCCCTTTAAGGTTAGCTTCATGAAAAGTCTTACATGATAAAAATGGAGTTACATCTGCCAGAAGTGGGCACACGTGGGCTCTGGTCCATCTCCTGACAGCCCTCATTTACACCCAGCATTTTATAAGCCTGACCTTTTCTGTCCACATATCTGTCGGCCTCCTCATCTTCTTGGTTCCCAGCAGATGCTCTCGTTAAGCTCTGCAGACAGCATCCTAGGTTTTCTCTAATCTCCTTCTCCATACCTCTTCAGGTCCCACCAGCAACCAATCCCAAAAGGTCAAAGTTCAGATTGTGAGACAGTCACAGCAACCAGCTTGATACAAATAATCCGTGTAGGTTGTTACCATCAAATCAAAGAAAAAATTATTTGCTATTATTTATTTATTTATTATTTAATTTATTTGAAATAGTATGTCATATATCATATTATCTAATTATTTAATGTATGAATATGTTTAAATATAATATAAAATATAGTTAATAA
>NW_004949113.1:6040406-6045345 GCF_000317375.1 Microtus ochrogaster
AATAATTTAATATATATTATATTATTTATTTATTTTCATTCATACATTTAATATATATTATATTATTTATTTATTTTCATTCATACTTTCAGAGACTTTGGTCCATGGTCCTTTGGGCCCTGTGCTTGACAGGCATCATGATGGGAGAAGCACGCAGTATGTGGCAGACACTGAAGCAGTAAACAAGAAAGGGACAGGGAAAAGATATCAGCTTCAAAGTCATCCCATCTAACTTATTTTCCCCAATTATATGGCTCCCTCAGAGTGTTCAGAACCTCCCAAAGCAGAACCACCTGTTTAGAACCCGGTATTCAACACAGGAGCTCGAGGAGTGGCATTTAATAGTCAGGCCATGAAACCAAGCTCCAGTGTTTGGCCTTTATTGGGAGGAGCCATCAAGGGTTTTGAAGAGAATGCTTCTATTTTAGAAAGACTGTCTTTAGACTGTAGGGAGAAACTAGATCTTTAAAAGGCAATGCTGGAGACCAGGGTGTCTTGCAGAATTCCATTAGAAATTATGAAACGTCAGTCTCTAGGATTTTTTTAATTGGGTGGATGGTGAATAGATTTAAAGGGTCTATATAATGCCAGAATGTGGTCAAGAGTAATGGAAGAAGGGGCTGGAAAGATGGGTCAGCAGTTAAAAGCACTGGCCGTTCTCCCAGAAGTCCCAGGTTCAATTCCCAGCAAACATAGCAGCTCATAACCACCTATGATTCCAGTTACAAGGGGTCCAACACCCTCTTCTGGCCTCCGTGGGCACAGTATACACTTTTTTTTTTAAAGGACTAGCAGAAGAGGCAAGGTGTCCTCTGAATCGCTGACATGAGCCTGAAAGCTCAACTCCAGGCAGTGACATGAAGTCATCGATGAGATACAGTGTGGCCCATTGAAAAGACACCAATTTAAATTTGCTACTTAAAAAAAAAAAAAGAGAATAGAGGACTGTTGAAATGAAACCTTAATGACTCATCCACAGTATGTTAAAGAAATTGAATAATCTTTTAAGATCAAATGTTAAAGACTCCCAGCAGACTTTATAGGATAAAAAAAAGAAACTCTCACAAAACTATATTAGACAATATCACACCCTGGGGAAGATCAGAGGAAATGGAAGCTCATTCCTACTGCTGGCTGAAATGTGCATTCATACAACTTACAGACTTGATTTTTCTGCGAAAATGATAAAGGAACTCTGATCTGCACACATATAGTCATTTATTAAATAACAGCAACACGAAAAACCAGATATAATTTGAATATACATATATATATATATTATATTTGGAATATATCAACAAATTGTGAAACTCTCATGATAGAATCCTGCTGTTTGAATGAATAAGCTAGATCCAATTTTATTTTCAAAATAGATAAGTCTTGTAGACGACAATTTTAAGTATAAAGTTAAGTTTGTGAAAATTTACCGGTGATATTAAAGCAACACATCATAGTCAGAGCAATCCTGAACAAAAATGACAGAAACCTCTGATGTGTGACTTCATTACACTACAAAATCACAGTAACAAAAACAGAACTCAGTGGGACGGAAGACCCAGGCTGGCCTAAGCGACTAGAGCCATCTTGCTTTTAGGGAACACGCTAAGAGGGCACACTGTAGGAAAGAGTCAGTTTGACAAATGGTGCTGGATATTTACAGGTAGGAAAGTGAATCTGGCTCCCTGTGTCCCCCTGTGTGCACAAAGATCTAGTCAAGACAGAACAAAGGCCTTAATGTGACATCTGAAACTTAGTGTCAGAGTTGATGGAATAAAACATGTCTAGATGAGAGCAGGGGAGGGGCACTCCGAAAGGGACTCTAGTAGTACACGAAATAATAGCAAGAACTGACAAACAGAATCACAGGGATTCAAAAAGCTTCTGTGAGAAAAAAAAAAAAAACAGTTGCGCAAAGACACAGTCTACCCAATAGAAGAACATCTCTGCCAGCTGCACACTGACAGGAGATTTTCTAGAATACATAAGGACACTCACAAATTAAATGCCGAAAATGAATAATGCAGTCAAATAGGCAAATGAAATGGATGGACGGTTGGTAAAAGATATATAAACAGTGCGTAAACGCGCGGAAAAATGATCAACACTTTAAGACGTCATAGAAATACAAACCAAACCAACATCAAGACTCTAACTCACTATAGTTGTATGGCTAGCATTAAGAAAAACAGAAAAATGATTATATTTTAATTAAATAAGAGTATAAAATAATAATAACAACAATAAAAGGAAAATAGAAATAAAATGTTATTGAAGCTGGTGAGCTCGGGAGAGAAGGAACCCTATGTACTGCTGCTGAGAATGTAAATTAATCCAGTCACCATGGCAACCAATATGGCGGTTCCTTAGAAAACTAAAAAACATAACTACTGTATAATCTAGCCATAAAATTTCCAGGAATATATTTGAAGGAATCTAAGTACCACAGTATAGAGATACCTGATAGATTATGTTTATGATAGAAATACCAATTGTTAAGGTATAGATGAATTTAGGGATCCATCCACCAATGAAGGGATAAAGAAAATGTGACATATATTTAATGGCGTTTATTTATTCAGCCACAGAGAATAAAATTATGTCATTTGAAGAAAATTGGAACTGGAAGTTATTATATTAAGCAAAGTAATTGAGAATCAAAAAGAAAAATAACATGTATTTTCTCTTATGTCTGAAACATGGGTTACAGGTATATACATGTTCATATGGTTACGTGCACATGTGCAGGCAGGTGTGTGTATGTGTGTGACTGTGGAGGTCAGAGGTCAGTGTCCCGTATCTTCCTCAATCACTCTCCCCTTTATTTGTTGAGATGGGGATCTCAGATCCCCCCAGAGCACACTGATTTGGCTAGACTGGCTAGCTAACAAGCTTCAAGAGTACTTTCATTTCTACCTCCACAGCGCTAGAGTTGCAGGATGTTCTGCCACATCTGGCTTCTGTACGTATGCTGGGGATTAAACTCAGGTCCTCACTCTGGTGCAGCAAGCCCTTTACCCACTGAGAAATCTGCTCAGCCCCTCATATTAACAGTTCTTACATTTCATTTATACTTCTCAACTTAAACATGTTTTATAATAAAAAGGTCAGTAAGGAGACAGAGAATACTCCTCTTTCTATTATTATGTTGATCAACTGCAGGATGCATTATTTTCAGTAACTAGCAAGAGGCCCCTCTCTTTTAGCATTCCCTATATGTTCAGGCAATATAACACAGAAGTGTAGGACCTTGGCGTGGAACAGATTGAACTGAAACACAGACATAGGGAAATGTGGCTTGACTCTAAAGGCAGATCTTGACTCAGGCAGGCTCTGACTTTGAGAATCTGCATTTCCTTCTGGCTAAGAGGAAGGTTTGGCAGAACTCTGTTTGAAACATTGTAAACCTGCAGAAGGGGAAGAGATGGTGCCAGGGGACATAGTCTCGGTGCTGATTTTACTATGGCTGGAGCACTCCTAGTGAGTTTTGTCATGTAATATGGAGAACACCCTCTTCAACACCTCCCCGTGTGTGTTCCTTTCTGTTAGAGGCTCCGTGGAAGAGGAGAGCAGGTTGTCGTCAGACACTGCCTGTCCTTGTCCTACTCCGTGGGCTCTCTCGAAAGCACGCCCACTTTGTGGTCACAAATGCATCTGTCCTAGTGGCTCAGAGGGAAGCCAGGATAAGGGCCAAGCAACACGAAGCAACCCAGAGCATCCCTGGCCCCAAAACGGATGTCTGAGTTCTTGTCTGCTCAGATTATCCATTGTGCTCCTTTAAGCCTGCCTAAGAATTCTCACAACCCACTGCAGGCATTAACAGAGTGATAGATAGCTGACCAAGGCACTCGGTGACATCCCCCCACCTTTGTGTCACGACGGAGAGAAACTCTGGTTGTGTGAAGTCATGTCCTCATAGTGGCAAAAGGGTTTGAGGTCTTTTCACTTGAGCGGGCTTTCTTGCCACGCGTCCCACATCGGTTGCTTTTCTTCAAAAGCATTTGATGTAATCTTACAAGAACAAGAGTTTCCATTTCCACTGTAGCCATTCTTGCTAATCACTGTCTTAATAAGCCCTGATTCCGACCACTAACAGCTGTGCAAGCACCAATTATGGTTAGTTATATGTCACATCATAATCCAAACCACAGATGCAAAGCACCTCAGATGAAGGAGATATTAGTAGACAGTGATGTCGAGCATTTTTCTAGACCTGCCCCTGGGCCCATCCTACATTTTCCTCAATCTATCCTTAGATTCACTCTGTCCCGCTCCAAGGCCCCGCACTTCTATGTAACATTACCTGAACAGATATGGAAATCTAGAGATAAGGACATATTTTATTCATCTTACTAGCTACTCTTGACTGCGGCACATCCTACTGTTGATTGACATGGTGTTAAAAGAAGAAAAGTGCTCACTCGTCACTAGGACGTCCAAAGAACCTAGAATAAAAGGAAGCATCTTCTAGTCCTGAAAGGAGGTGACCTGGTTCAATTCTAATGGAAGGTGGACATTTCATGTTTGAAAACTGTGTGAAAATCAATGAAGAACGGGATACGATTACTGACCTATTGGCCACCAATTGATTCTAGGAGATGGGAGAAAGTCTGGCTTTCAGTTGTACACCAACTGGTGAGCCCACCAGCCTCTAATGTTTAGTTCCAAACTCGGGGTCACCCCATGACCCTAATTAAACTCTGGGGGACACTAAACAAAACTCAAATGAGTAAGTAAGGGGGAAAAGATTCCTAAGGAGGGGTAGGGACTGGTGGGGGTGGAGGGAAGAAGCAGAAGGGAAGAGGAGGGAACTGGAGTGCATAGTTGTAGAAATAGGAGCGGAGGGCTGCGTCCCGGCACCCGGCCGCCCACATGGCTAGCTCTACCCGAAATAATTACACGGACACTGTGTTCATTTAATCACCGCTTGGCCCTTTAGCTC
>NW_004949113.1:6046726-6048384 GCF_000317375.1 Microtus ochrogaster
GTTTTGGAGCCTGTCCTGGAACTAGCTCTTGTAGACCAGGCTGGTCTCGAACTCACAGAGATTCACCTGCCTCTGCCTCCCGAGTGCTGGGATTAAAGGCGTGCGCCACCACCGCCCGGCTCTTAGAGGGATTTTTATGTATTTCTTTCTCCACTATTCTCCACTATTTCAGTACGTGGAGAATAGAAGAACTTAGAAGCTAAGTTAGCAGGAAAAGGGGATGTCACTAGAACCTGGAAGCCATCTAGGAGATTGCTGAACTTATTTCCTGGGATGGACAAAGAATTGAAGATCCAGTTGGAGACAGCGAAAGTGAGAGCTTTACCCTTTGGAGATGGGAGGGGCTGACGGCGTTGGGTCCTCTAAACAGACTCTGGCTTGACTATTTTATAAGATTGCTGGCCTCTCTTGTCCCTTATTGCTCCTGCTTGGATCTCCACCCCTGTGCCTTCCTGCCATTTCTGTTCACAACATCTTCAGGGAATAAAGCCACTGTCACAGGAAGATAGCTTAACTCTCCTTGTCTACCCATGTCCCTTTAACTCTCCAGGAAGACTTGACAATGACATCTGTGTCTAGAGAGGTAAGATGTTCAAATGCATGAAGAATGGCTTGTTTCCTTTTGACCTCTTGTAACCAAGTGACTGATAGAAGCAGTTTAAGAGATCAAAGATTGTGGCTGTCAGTTTCAGTCTCCCACAGAGGGGACGGCATGGAAGAGAAGCCCAGCAGGTGGCAGCAGGAAAAAGTGGTGAAGGCTGTTCACATCACTGAAGACAAGGAAACAGAGAGCATGATGGAAATCACAGATGGGATGATCTTCGAAGGACCATCCTTAGGGAACCACTCTGCCATCACACATGGGATGATCTTCGAAGGATCACCCTCTGCCAGCGAGGCCTCACTCCTAAAGATTCCATAGCCTCTTGATATGACACCGCTAGCTGGACAACACACTCTCCAAACGTGAGCCTATGGGGGATAGCGAAAACTCAAAGCACAGCAAGGATAGGGAATGCCTTAAGCCAAAACAAGAAAAACCAATTTATAATCGAAACGAAATCAAGTGGATGAAGGCAAGCACACTCCGTCACTGAAGGTCCTGTGCGCAAATGATGTCCTATAAATCATTAATTCACTAAAGGTTGAACTATAATACTTTGTAAATTCCACACATACTAGATGCAAATTGAACAAAGTAAATGCTAGAAAGGCCGGGGGTGGGGAGAGGGCTTGAGACGAAATGAGGAATAATAACAAAGACAAATTCTCCTCCCTTGATGTCTGCTCTGTAAAGTGAAATTGCCTTTGTAATATCTTAACAGAAAAGGAACTATCTCACGTGAACCTGGCAGTTCCTAACATGGTTGGCATCCAGATGTAGTTCTGGGGAGTCACAGGGACTGCCAGACTTTGAACACCTTACAGAAAGACTGCAAACCCTTTCCACACCCATCACGTCTGTAAGGAAGAGTTAAAGTGCACAGCTGTTTACTCCAGCTGGAGGCCCAGTGTATCAGGGAACTCTCATAAGAAGAGACTGAAAGCTAAGGTCTGACAAGCCTTTGCCCAGAGGGCTATTTTAGTGTTTTAGAATGTTCGTGCTCATTTCTCTCTCTCTCTCTCTCTCTCTCTCTCTCTCTCTCTCTCTCTCTCTC
>NW_004949113.1:6048484-6104488 GCF_000317375.1 Microtus ochrogaster
TCTCTCTCTCTCTCTCTCTCTCTCTCTCTCTCTCACACACACACACACACACCCCACATTATTTAATTAAGATATTTCTTTTCAACTGCACAGGGTTAAGACTCTGGGCTACAGGAGCTACACATCCTTTTACGGTATAGCTGCCCCTAGTGGCTGTTGGATGAATTGCTCACACAGACCACAGCGCAAAATACAGATCAGAACTTCTGAGCCAAGTGCCATTCATATACCCGTGAATTTTAAACAGAGCTACAAACCAGCTTGAGTAGCCGAAAGCAGGCTTCCCTTGAGAAACACTGTGAGAAGAAATAGATAAACGACTTTGCCATTGTATGCAGAAACGTGGAAGGGGCTGCAGGAAGTGGAGGCTCCCAAAGCAGAACCCTCACCTGCATCTCTGTGGGTCACCTCTGGGCAGCAGGTGCGCCAGGAAGCTGATCCTCTCATCTTTTCAAGGTGACCTGGTGGACTTGAGAAAGGCAGAGCCCTAGGCAGAGTGGCCACTCCCATCCGCAGGTCTGTCCACACCCTTAATTCATGGGAACTGCTTTCATGGAGTAGAATGCCCAGAAAACTTGGATACCGCTGGAGCGCATCCTGCCTTCTGCCGCCGAAGACACATTAGGCCACGTTACTTTAAGCTAAACCCGAAGGGATGTCAGAACACGCTTCATGCTGCCTAACTCTCCAAGGAACTTTAAATCTCTTACCCAATTTGTACCTCAAAACAACTCTGGAAGGTAAAGCAGGTTTTATTGCACTCGCCTGGCAAGAAGAGCAAATGCAGAAATATTATCTTTGTCATTTTAAAATGAATGTACCTTTCTTTCCCTTTCTCTTTCTTAATCTTCTGCCCCTTATCTCCACTTCCGCAAGGAAAAAGAAATCAAACAAGATGCTCATCTTTCCCCAGGATAATTTTAATGTGACAGCTGTGCTTGTGAGGGACGATCACACACACAAAAGGAATTCCAATGCCATTTGGGGACTTTTAGTCAAGATTCTGCAAGTACCAGACAGCTAAAACTAGAGAAATCCTTTTAACATTGATATAGACTGTTGTTCTGATCACGTGGCTTCCAAACTGCTTATTTATTAAGAGACCTGCATAATTAGCAGGGTGCCAAGGTATGTTACAGAGGGATATTTTTAATCTACCCAGTGACAGTCCTCATTGCCCATGAAGACTAACACAGTTTAACAAAGAGATGTTGATGCTATGCTTTTAAAAGTCACATCTGCCACATCTGGGCGTCAGAAAGACCTGGAAGCAGACAAGTTCAAAATATAAGGAACTGGGGGTACCAAAAGTGTTGGCCCTACTTATTTAAATTAAAAGATAACTGGGCCAGAGCTACAGGCAACTCCAAGATCACCAAACGGAGCACATTGTATTTCTCTCCCTCCTGCTTTGAATTCTCAAGAAACACACTCATGTACTCTTGGGTGATTCATATCAAGTTATTAAATAACTAGGTGAGCAAACAACTAGAGATGGCTGCTGTGGGACAATGGTCTTTTATCCTGTCACTTGCACTATTTTTAATAAAACGCCGATTGGCCAGCAGTCAAGCAGGAAGTAGAGGCAGGGCAACCAGGCAGGAAGTAGAGGCAGGGCAATGAGAATTCTGGGAAGAAGGAAGTTTCAGCCTGCAGTCATGACCCAGACGTAGAGGATGCAAGATGTGATTGCCTCGCTGAAAAAGGTACCAAACCACACGGGTAACATAGACAAGACATATTATAAGATTTAATATAAAACATAATATAATAATAATATAAACAAGGCTAATATAAGTTATAAGAGTTAATAAGAAGCCTGAACTAATGGGCCAATCAATTTTATAATTAGTGTAGACCTCTGTGTGTTTCTTTAGGGCTGACGTGGTAGGAGAGAAACCTGGGTCAACAGATGGCATCCATTGTTATTAATGGAACTGGGGTTTCAAAGTTCACATATGCTATGCCATAACCTGTTGCCAAACAACAGGTGAGACCTTGTGTACAAATCTCCATCTGCTACCTGGAGGCAACACCCACCACCTTTGGCCTAGATCCATTCGCACTTCAGAACATGTACCTACATTTCATTAGTTCCATTAAGGGCAGATATGTTTGTTCTGACTTTGTAAGTAATTAAATAGGCCACACCTAATAAAACTGAATTGTCTACCTACCCTAGAAAATGACAAATGCAGTTTGATGAAAACATTTTGTTTTTCAGCTCACTGGTAGGAGTTTCAGGTCCTGTGATGTGGCAGGATTCAGCTGCCTCCAATGTCAGAAGAAAAGAGGCACAGAAGCTATTAGCAGCCTACCACGGACACTGAAGAAGGAAGTGGCAAGAGTGGAGGCCACATTTGCTCATCCTAACTGATACCACACCACCTTAGTCCCCGCTATCTTCAAATGCTGTCATTGGCTATGGAAATGAACCTACACATTAGCCACCCCCAGAGCTGAGCATAAGTATACAATAGATGCCCACTGTGGAGTCACTCATTAAATTACCCAAGTGATCGGCTTTTCCTTTAAGTAGCCAGCAAAGACTGCAATGTAATCATGGTAACAACAGCAACATCAGCAACAATAAAAGCTTCCAGAATGTGTGACCCCCCCCACCCCGGCACCTTACTTCTCTTTTCAGAAAGTCAAATTTGAATACTGTGTCTTCTCGTGCATCGTTGAGATTTATTCATGAGTCACAGCTGAATGCTCTCTGTGTTGTATTTATGTGAACAAACACACATGAAAAAAATAAAAAAGAATGGGTTCCATTATCTCAATAGATGTGTGTTTGTCAGCATGTGAGACATTCTCCACCCTGGACAGTCTAAATATTCAGCTACTCTTTTAACAACATCAGTCAGGCATTGTGAGACACACAGGCACAGCGTAAGCAATGACCTTTAGATGTGTCCCTGCTCCTATTAAAACACACACTGCAAAACAAAAACAAGCTGGTATTGGAAATCTCTGTGATTACAGGCTTAAAAACTATTTTCTTTCAAGTGTAATCTCTCTCGTGTGCCCATAATAACTTTATTAACAATAACAATAGATTGAGACATTGAAAGAATTTTAACAGGCATCCAATTTACTACATACTCCCCATCATCCCCAACACACACACACATACACACACACACACACACACGCATGCACTCACGCACGCACGCACGCCCTTACTGATGAAAAAGATGCAAAGAGATCTTCTTATTCTTTTCTCAACAAAGGGCCTAGTGGACATTTAAAATATTTATAGCATTTTCTATTAAGTTCCTAAAAGCTTCCCAGATATACAGCATCTAAGGGGAGGCATAGTCATTGCAGGAAATACAGACTACAAGCCTTGTAATCCTTTATATGGCTCAGGTACAGTGGTTAATTTACCCTTCCCTTCTCTAAAGTACTTAGAAAACACAGAAGCTTTCTTTCAGGCAAGCATTTCCTCTAGGATTTTTCCTTATGTGTAAGTCACATTGCATCGATGTCCCGGACAAACTTCATTCCTCCTCAGGTCAACACTGACTAACCCTGAGCCTAGAAAAACTTGGGCGAAGGGACCTGACCGTGACACTTGATGGGAAAAGAATTCTAAGATAGTGGGTTGGGAGTTTTGAGATTTGTCCAGCTTTTGCCTCTCATGTTTTCATTGTCCTTCACCATAAGAGTCCCCTGCCTTCCTGACCACAGAAAGCTTGACTCAGTCTCCTCAGCAGCTGCCTGAACAGTTTACAAGGCGTGCATGGAAGTTGTCCTCCATCCTTTCAGGCTAAATCCACCATGGAGTCACAGTGGGCTCTACTTTCGGTACCAAGCAAAAGCCCATGGCATAATGATCTTATTGCCTTAGCAATTAATCTCCTGGCTCCACTGTGACAAATTAGAAGTTTGGGGTAAACCCAAACACTCAGATCTACTTATAGCTCCGCACTGTGAATTGACTCTTGTGAAATTAAAACCTAAGGTGGGACGAGTCTTGGAGGCTCTTTGAGTCTCTGAGGGGAGCATCCTTCTGCGCTCCATGAGGTCACTGATCGTCTCTGACTGTGATTCTTCCCTCTGTCTTAGCACATCACTCCATGTTCCTCTTGTCTCATCATGAACCCAAACCTCCCTCTGAATCCTTCTAGGGCATCCACACGTGATTACATTCAGGACATACCTACATGATCCAGGCTAATCTCCCATCTTGAGACCCTTGATCGCATACGCAAAGTTCCTTTGCTGTACGACTGACTGGTCATGGGCTCTAGAGATTTAGTTGTCATCCCCCTCTTAGCAGAGCATTGTCAAGTCAGCCACCACCAAGAAGGACAAAGGATTGGCTTTGCTTTTAAAATTAGGGATGACTCAGATGGCAGACACACCTTAGAATGAAAATCTACACCGCGATATCAAGTTCCATTCTAAACATGGCATTTTAAACGATGTTTGGAAATGAATCTGGAACGATATTGTAAACTCAAGAGCTTGGAAACAGGGGTTGCAGGCAACAGAAGCCAATTCTGGTCAGCTCAACTAGAAAATTTCATCAGTGGGCAGATGGAGCAAAGGGAGACTGGGAAACTTCCCATCGATGTTGTCAGGTCAGGGACCTAGAAAGGCTGGGGATATAAAGGAGCAGTATGACTTCCAACCCACCATGGGCACTTTGATTCATATGTTTCTGGTGTCTTGCAAAAGACATTTGAAGGTGTTTTCCATGAAACATGAATAGCATGAGAGTTCTCAAAGAACATTTAGACATGTAGAGATTTGCATACACTTACCACAAGGAAAGTCTGACATGTCCTGTTGACAGAGAAGCCACCAGCCCTCGTCCTATGAGCAAACCCAACCGCTGAGAGTCTCTTGACTGTGAAGCTCTGCCTCACTTTCCTAAGATTCACACCCATGACTTGGACCACTTGCACCCATTCCTTTTGAGCTCTCAGGGAATGGAAATTGGGTAATTTTCCCCTTTGTTTCCATTGACACTGTTATCAATGCTGTTATTTCAGTCTGCCTGTGTTGCTTTAATAGACTACCTGAGACTGGGTAATTTATAAGAAAGGGAGATGTGTTTGCTGCACTGTTCGTGGAAGCTGGGAACTACAAGCATGGCACCAGGGTCTGTGCTGCATCATTTCATGGAGGAAGGCAGAAGGGCAAGGGAGTGTGAGAGAGCAGGAGGGGACCCATCCTATTTTTACAGTAAGTACATCCATATGATAACAAACCCACTCCAGAGGAAAGGGCAATAATCCATTACACAGACACACTAAACCCAGTAAATTCCCACCCCTTGCTACTATTGCATTGAAGCTTGAGTTTCTGATACATGAAATTTGGGGGGTATCATCAATCCTTAGCAAGTATATCGTATATGCTGCTGAGTACCACCTCCCTGGAAATAGACAGACTATTTGCATGTTAGGTCTAAATAAGACAAGATAAAGACAAATGCCTCCTGCTGATAGACAGAGGCAAAATTGGCTTTAGAGAAATGAGAACAATTAAAAGTTCTGCATGGCAGAAGTCACCCAGTGGACCTGTCCAGAGGCCACTTGATCATTCACATGTACGTACATTTCCTGTTAGTGTATTTATTAGTCATCTTACCCCTATTTTTATTATTTCATTTCATAGAAATTTAATTCTCAGTTTTATTTCTTGATATATTTTTATCTAAAAGGCTAAAAATATCTAATGTGCAAAACACTGTGTATTATGTAGGTACCAGTTGTACAGTAAGAATTTGGATACATCTGTTAAACTGTATACACTTCAGATTTGGAGATGGAGCACATGAGATAGGCTATGGGAATTGCAATTCTGGTCATGATAAAAAAAAAAATCTACAAACATCTGAAACTTTTTATTGGTTTGTTAAGATTGTTGACCTGAAGCAAAGAGAGAAAAAGTTCAATAGCATTTAATCTTGATTGTGAAAACACAGGTATTAAATTGGAATTTTTTTCAGATTCTTAATTTTTTGGTTTCTAGAAAGGTAAGTGTACTAATTCGCAACAAAGCACAAGTGGGAGAAAAGCCACCAAATTATGCGTTAAAAGTGTTGAGTATTTAGTGATGAGCTCACAAAACGGAGAAGAGGAAGCTCGAAGAAACAGAAGTTAATTTTTAAAAAAGTCCACTAAATTCATTTTATTTGTTCTAATAGAAAGACCATAGGAAACAGGGGAAGAAGAAGAAGGGCTGTGCAGCACGGGAGAAAAACTGGGTGAGAATGATTTGTTTGTTGTGGCTACAGTTCGTCATTCTTCTTAATACAAAGGTCAAGGGATCAAGGAAAAGTGCTTAAGTAGAGAACCATACTGCACTGAGAATCGCTAGTCAATGACAGATTTGCTAACTAAATCAGAGCATCAGAGGCGCAGACCAGGCCAGGCCATGAGGCCTTAAGCAGGCAATCACAGAAGCCATAGATAACCTAAGACCAGAAGATTCCTCAAAGGAACAAGTCTTTACTGAAGGGTTTCTATGCTTTCCAAAGGTTAACAGACCCTTGTCATGTTTTAATTCTGAGCTTTTGTTTCATTCTCCAATGAAGCTGGGCACCTTCCTCGGTGTTCCCATTAATACCCAGTGCCCCCCTTTGGTCATAGGACTTTTTATTTTGCTTTTCTTTCTCTCCTGCTGGACTGTGGCTTCCTGGAAAGGATATAACACACCAGCATGTACCTGGATCAAAGATCTTTCATCCATACGCTTGCCAATATATTATACCGTACTGTAGACCCAGGACCCTCCGAAACCCAGTGGGAATAGGAAAAAGACACAGCATGGTAAGAGTCCTCAGGAGCTCCCAACTCTGACATCCTGTCCTTATAAACCCTACTTCTCCCCAACTCTGGCTGAGGTCTCATCTCCTCTAGGTACTTTTCCCTCATCACCTCAGTTAGCAACACTTGCTGGAAAACAAGATGGTGGCCACTTCCGTTTCATGGGAATGGCTGGCTCTCCCTAGACTACATACGGATTCTGTGAGAGCACTAATATTGTTTGTACTTAACTGTACATCAGGCCTTTTACACAAAAGTATACAACAAGCACTTACAGAAGAAATTATCAGTCAGGGTTCTCTAAGAAACAGAACTGATAGAAGGAACACACACGCACGCGCGCGCACACACACACAAAGACATTTATTAGAATGGCTTACTTAATGTAGTTCAGGTAGTCTAACATGGTTGTCTTATACTGGCCAGGCTAAGAAAGCAGAAGTGACTCGGTCCTTGGGGCTGGAGATCTCAGCAGTCCCAATCTGGTCTGCAAGTCCTGGAGGATTCTAGGAGAGCTGCTAGTCTTCAATCTACGTTAGAAGCCTGAAGAATTTGACTTTAACATTACTGAAGTAGTTCCACAGCAAAAAGGTAGATGAACTTGCCAGTGAGAGTCAAGGCAAACGGGCAAAAAGCAGTTTCCTGCTTCCAGGTCCTTTTGTCTGGGTTGTTGCCAGAAGGTGATGCCCATAATAAGGATGAGTTTTCCCAATTTGAATAATCCAGTCAAGAAAATTCCTCACAGAAATGTCCAAAAGCTTGCATTTTAGTCAATTCCAAATCCAGTCTGGAATCAAATTAACGACCAAGATTAACCTTTATAGGGACAATCAAATTATAAAAAAACAAACAAACAAACAAGCAAAAACCTCTTTATAGTAGCCCTGTTATTGCTAGTTCCAGGCTGAAAGACAATGGAGAATTAACAGTGTAGGGTGTGTGTGTGTGTGTGTGTGTGTGTGTGTGTGTGTGTGTGTGTGCGTGCTCAGAAATGATACGATTCCATCAAATAGAGTTAAGTCCTGTAAAGCCTAAAGTGTCATAAGCCTAGCAGACATTGAGATTAGCTGCCCAGAGGTTCACTTCAAAACACAGAGCAAGTGGTGGGAGTCAAGAAATTCTGTCATGCATTGTATATGTTTGCAAAGCTTGTAGGTAAAAGAATGTGTCTTCCAGCCACCACAGTTCCTGCTGGCTGCTGTTGCTGCCCAGTGGACCTTAGCTGCATGTACACATTGCTTTGCTTCTTTGACTAAGAATCATACACATAGAAGCCAAAACCTGGGGAAACAAGTCGGCTCCCCTCCCTTGTTCCTTATGCAAGCTTTACTGCTGTCAGAGCCACGAGGGCTACCAGTTGCCCACCTTCCCAATGTCCCACAGCTCCCATAGCCTGCAGAAGAATAATAGGAAAGCATAACCAGGGATGGATTAAGATGATTCAATAATTGAGGCATGGGACTCCAGGAGAGTTAAATCTCTGCCACAGGGCTTCCTCTAACCCTTAGGATGAAAAGAACCCTGCCAAGAAAAAGTGTATGATTTGTGCTTCCCCACACTTAACTGATGCCACATCATTTTATTGGATTATCTTGTTTATTGAATATTATAGAAAACACATTTTGAGGAATGCTGCACTAATTGGAAACAGAAGAAACAACCTTTAAGTAAAGTACCGCTAGCTGATGGGGCTTTACAACGTTAGCAGACTACGGTAGGGCTGGGAGAGACTTTCGTTCACTATCAAAGCTTTTTCTTTGCGCAGTTGTATGGCATGAGGCAGCAGCTGGAAAGCCCTGCAGTCAACAAGGAAAAGCTAGCCTCGGCAGAACCATTTCATCTGGTAGCATCTCTGCTGATTTCTGGCTCCCGTGGTCCTCCCTCTGAGAGGATCTGCAAACACTGGTCTAATTGAGATTTTGATTGCTAGCCAAGTTAGAATGCTGGGACTCTGCTGGAATCAGCACCGGTGGCTCAGTTCCTGGAAGCAACTCAGCCCTCCGCATCCATTATAAACAGTGACTCAGTAGCAGGCTGGCTGGCGGGACAACTGTCCATGAGGACATCATGATAGGGTTTTCTAAAGCGGAAATCCTGTTTGCTGGGACAAATCTAGACCTTCCCATCGAAATATTATGGGTTTCTTCTTATGTAAACAGTAGACTAAGAAACTATATTGAGGAGAAACAAAGGGTGGAATTTTTCAACCTTATCATGAAAAAACTAAAGTAAACTATAACGAGTCCTTTGAACTTAGAAAGAGTAAACAGCCCCTTTTTGAGGCACCCAAACTCTAACCCAACTCCAACCTTAAACCCAAATACCATCAAGCTCTGCCCAAGGAATATTAGGGGCAGTGTGGTATATACTCAGAGCTATCACGATGGCAGGTGTTGAGAATCCAAGTTAGTGTCCCACAACAGCCTACAATGTAGAGATCCCGCTGTGAAATAAATAGCAAGGCTCAGGCTATTACTTCTTATTATATATCATGACTTGAAAAGTGGACATCTTCCAAAGTCTTTGAGATTTGAGTCGTACCTCAGCTCGTGGGTCTGTATAGGGTCTGTGTTTCCTATTGACAAACATATTTACTCCAGTTGAGGTTGGTCCCTTTCATGGTGCTATTTTGAATTATTTTAAACTATACTTGCTATGGAAATTTCCAGATAAAGCTTAGAATGACATTCTTATCTGATTAAGGAAGAATATACAAACACCATAGAGTGTTTGGCTGCAAATCTTGCATAATGGCAAAAAACAAACAGTGTTCTGAAGGAGCAGAGATAAAGAAAAATGGAAAACAAACTTCAAAATGTGTGACAGGGAATAAATTTTCTGCAAGAAATATGCTTTCTTCTAAACCTCATATTTATAACTGAGGAAACACGTTTTATTTCAAACAGAAGCAATATAGCAAATACATTTTACAAGGAAACACATAAACTTATACACAGAAACTTTTAAACTTTATGGGAGTAGTTCCAGAAGCCTGGTGGAAGATGCTGTCGGGCAAAATGAAAGCCTGGGGAGGTATTAATTGGCCCCTCTGGGTCTATCTTCTGGGAGAAAAAAAGAAAGCATAAGAGACCAGAAAGAGGCTTCCCCAGGCTCATTATACAATTTCTGATGCAGGGTTTTAGTGGCCAGCATCACTCCTACATCTCTATAAAAAGGTTTAGTAAGTTTTTCCTATTATCAAGCAAGGGTATTAGTGTCTACCTATGAATATCTGTCTCAGCCTAGCATCAAAACCCTGATTAACCAACCTCAGCTGTTCAATAGCCTCTCTCTCCATAGTCTAAAACCTGCCCTCCGTGAGATCTCCGCATTCCATCCAATCATGGCTCATCTTTCTACAATAGCTCTCCCCACGTGTCTGTTTCCCTACAAGGAACAAAATCCCCACCCAAGAGAGGCTGCTGTTGTATCATGAAACTAACAAATTCCAAGTTGATTAGGCTTCAGGTGGGGTTTGATCCAGACAACTGCTCTGTGTTTCTATGAGGACCTCGGCGGAGCGCTGCTCTGGCCTGGCCTCCATCTCTCCTGGCTTCTCTCGCGTAGCTCTGGCAGTTCCTGGCTTCACATCTGCACACCGTGCCGATCAGAGAGTCAGCTTCTAGCCGCTGTTTCAAATAAGTCTTCCCCTAAATTAGTTGTCAGGGCTTGGAGACAGAAACGACTTTAGAGCAGGATGTGGACATCCATGTCTTCACCTAGGGTGGGTACCCAAGCTGATGCTGTGATCTGCTGAGATGAGGGATGAGTGCTATTGAGAAGAGTGGCTGCATGTGCCTCTCTTGGCATCCTTCTCTCCTGGTGTTGTGTTTTCCTTCTATTCCCCTTCTAGACCAGATATCACTCCATCGTTCTTAATGCTGAATTCACGGCATGCTGCCTCTTCACAAAGCCTCCTCTAGGCCTCTAGCTCTTTCCTCTACCCACCCTTTAACACTCACAAGCCATGCTGGGCCACATAGATAGATAGATAGATAGATAGATAGATAGATAGATAGATAGATAGATAGATAGATGGATGGATGGATGGATGGATGGATGGATGGATGGATGGATGGATGGATGGATGGATGGATGGATGGATGGATATATAGATAGATAGATAGATAGATAGATAGATAGATAGATAGATAGATAGATAGATAGATAGATAGATCTACACAGATTTCATGGAGTCTCTTTTGATTCCCAGTTATGATTTCATTTGCCCTAAGTTTTTAAAGTATCTTGAAGGTATTGGTCTTGCATTTTACTTCATTTGTTCCCAATTACCCATAATTTCTAGTATAATACTGGTGTCTGGACATTTCCTCAACAATTTGGGGGTCTGATACCAAAGTGGCTGACAAACTTGTTCTACTTAGAGATGAAATGAGTGTTACCCATGCATGTTTACAGTGTGATTTTTCACAGGGTGCTTTTTTACTTAGTGCAAAATGTGCCTACTGTGTGGTTGCATGACTGGCCAACAGGGCTTCCTCATGTGGAGGACATGTTTGTATCGAAAGGAAACCTTACGCCTTGTCTTAGTAAGGGTTGCCATTTTTTTAAATTTATTTATTTATTAAGGATTTCTGCCTCCTCCCCACCACCGCCTCCCATTTCCCTCCACCTCCCCCAGTCAAGTCCCCCTTCTTCGTCAGCTCGAAGAGCAATCAGGGTTCCCTGACCTGTGGGAAGTCCAAGGACCGCCCACCTCCATCCAGGTTTAGTAAGGTGAGCATCCAAACTGCCTAGGCTCCCCCAAAGCCAGTACATGCAGTAGGATCAAAAACCCATTGCCATTGTTCTTGAGTTCTCAGTAGTCCTCATTGTCCACTATGTTCAGCAAGTCCGGTTTTATCCCATGCTTTTTCAGACCCAGGCCAACTGGCCTTGGTGAATTTCCGAAAGAACATCCCCATTGTCTCAGTGTGTGGGTGTACCCCTCGCGGTCCTGAGTTCCTTGCTCCTGCTCCCTCTCCTTATGCTCCTGATTTGGACCTTGAGATTTCTGTCCGGTGCTCCAATGTGGGTCTCTGTCTCTGTCTCCTTTCATCGCCTGATGAAGGTTAATATTCAGGAGGATGCCTATATGTTTGTCTTTGGATTCACCTTCTTATTTAGCTTCTCTAGGATCGCGAATTATAAGCTCAATGTCATTTGTTTATGGCTAGAAACCAAATATGAGTGAGTACATCCCATGTTCCTCTTTTTGGGTCTGGCTTACCTCACTCACGATAGTGTTTTCTATTTCCATCCATTTGTATGCAAAATTCAAGAAGTCCTTGTTTTTTACTGCTGAGTAATACTCTAATATGTATATATTCCATACTTTCTTCATCCATTCTTCCATTGAAGGGCACTAGGTTGTTTCCAGGTTCTGGCTATTATAAACAATGCTGCTATGAACATAGTTGAGCATATACTTTTGTTGTATGATGGGGCCTCTCTTGGGTATATTCCCAAGAGTGCTATTGCTGGGTCCAGGGGTAGGTTGATCCCGAATTTCCTGAGAAACCGCCACACTGCTTTCCAGAGTGGTTGCACAAGTTTGCATTCCCACCAGCAATGGATGAGTGTAGCCCTTTCTCCACAACCTCTCCAGCAAAGGCTATCATTGGTGTTTTTTATTTTAGCCATTCTAACAGGTGTAAGATGGTATCTTAAAGTTGTCTTGATTTGCATTTCCCTGATCGCTAAGGAAGTTGAGCATGACCTTAAGTGTCTTTTGGCCATTTGAAGTTCTTCTGTTGAGAATTCTCTGTTCAGATCAGTGCCCCATTTTATAATTGGGTTGATTAGCCTTTTACGGTCTAGTTTCTTGAGTTCTTTATATATTTTGGAGATCAGACCTTTGTCAGTAAGGGTTGCCATTATTACAACAGAACTCCTTGACCAAAAAAAAAAGTTTGAGAGGAAATGGTTTATTTGGCTTATAGTTTCATTTTGTTGTTCGTCACTGAAGGAAGTCAGGACAGGAACTCAAACAGGGCAGGAACCTGGAGGCAAGACTGATGCAGAGGCCACGGAGGGGTGCTGCTTACTGGCCTGCTCATCATGGCTTACTTAGCCTGCTTTCTAATATAACTTAGGACAACCAGCCTAAGAAAGAGCTGGGTCTTCCTCCATCTGTAGGAGCCCACAGAAGTGGATCTGCTCCACCTTGACTAAAGGTCAGAGAGTTCAGACCTAGTTAGTCTAGCTCCTTCAAGGTTATAGGACAGGATGCTTGACCTAAGGTGTGACCACAGAATGTCTTGTCCTGGACAAAAGGATGTTTTGACCTAGGGTGTGGTTACTTGATGTTTTGAGATGTGAGGGGGAAATTACTTTGTTTTTTGTGTCATGGCAAGGAAGTCTTTTGCCTTCCCCCTCTTTTGGATTTAAGTATATAAGATCTTTGGGTAATAAACTTAGGGTGAATCACCGTGTTCTCTGGATACCCTCCCAATTCTATCTGTAGTCTCTTGTCTATTTCCTTTTAATCCTCACCTCTGCCTCCAAGTATGGACGAACAAGTCAGGCAGACCCCCGAGATCCATCAGTCAGTAATTAAGAAAATGTCCTACAGCTGGATCTTATGGAGGCAGTTTCTCAATTGAGGTTTCCTCTTTTCAGATGACTGTAGCTTGTGTTTAGTTGACATAAAACTAGCCAGGATGTGCCCACTGCTTAACCCTTGTCCAATCTATGCCTCTCTGGACATCTTTTTGAGTCTGAAAGGAACCTGTGCTCTCTGTGTTGATCCACGGAGACTCTGGTTCTTCAGCTAAAGACTATAACTTCAGCGTGCCAACATGATAGAACTTCAAAGATTTGCCTTACCAGATCCTCAACTAGGTGGGCATCATCAATTTCTGCTTTGCTGTCAGTTCATGTGAAGCAAGCATGCAGCAGGGGTCAGCTAACGGTATTGCGTGGAAATAAGATATGGATCACTGAAGTGTATGGGAAGTGCCAGAATGGCTCAGTTAAAGAAAGTAACAGAGACTAGTGGTATAGCTCAGTGGTAGAGCACTCATTTTGCCTATGCTAGGCACAGGGTTTGACCCCCCTAGCACTATATATATATATATATATATATATATATATGAATTTAAAATATCAAAGAAATTGATGTAGGATCCTCCTCTGTATGCTGTGAATACGACTGGTTAATAAAGAAACTGCTTTAGACCTATAGCAGAGCAGAACTTAGTTAGGTGGGATAAACTAAGCTGAATGCTGGGAGAAAGAAGGGTGGAGTAGAAAGAAGCCACATAGCCCCACTAGAGCCAGATGGAACTTTAGCGGGTAAGCCACAGCCACATGGTGATGCACAGATTACTAGAAATGGGTTAAATTAAGATGTAAGAGTTAGCAAATAAGAAGCTAGAGCTAACAGGCTAAGCAGTGTTTTATATAATATTGTTTCTGTGTGATTATTTCAGGGCTAAGCAGCCAGGAACCAACAGGCAGCCTCCTCCTTACTACAAGAAATCATCTGTCGCCCCTTCTCCCCGGCGGTTAGTGCTGAGAGTGCGGAGTGTGTGCTCCGGCTTCGGAACACAC
Source organism: Microtus ochrogaster (assembly GCF_000317375.1). Classification (NCBI taxonomy): domain Eukaryota; kingdom Metazoa; phylum Chordata; class Mammalia; order Rodentia; family Cricetidae; genus Microtus; species Microtus ochrogaster. Next base: position 6,062,827 of record NW_004949113.1, read on the forward strand.
ATTTATTATTAAAAAAATTCAAAAAAAAATCTAAAAAAATCCTTTGAAAAAAAACCAAAAAAAATTTTTACAAAAAATCCGCGTCTCCTCCCCCCGCCGGAGACTTTTTTTTTCTTCCTCTTTTTTTGGACTTCCCACAGGTCAGGGAACCGTGATTGATCTTCAAGCTGATGAGGGAGAGGGACATGATAGGGGGAGGGGGAGAGAAATGGGAGGCGGTGGAGGGGAAGAGGCAGAAATCCTTAATAAATAAATTAATTAAAAAAATAACAAAAAAAAATAAAGTCACAATAAACCTATAAAAAAAAAAAAATAACCCGGTGAAGCAGCCGAGACCGACCCGCTCGCCCGCCCACGGCCCCGCAGCTCCAAGAAGGAACCCAGAGACCGAGGCCTTCCTGCCGCCCGGACCCAGCACCGCCAGCCTCGCTCCCCCGGTTCCACGGCCGTTGAGTACGCGTCGATTCCGGTTGAATTTTGTCCCTCTGCGCTCGCCCCCGCTCCCCTCCCCCCGGCTCCCCCCCCCTCCCGGCCCCGCCACTCGCTCTCCTCCTCTCACGGGAAAGGTCGCGGCCTGCGGCCCCGCGGGCAGCCGGTGCCGAGATGAACCCCAGCGCCCCCAGCTACCCCATGGCCTCCCTGTACGTGGGGGACCTGCACCCCGACGTGACGGAGGCGATGCTCTACGAGAAGTTCAGCCCGACCGGGCCCATCCTCTCCATCCGGGTCTGCAGGGACATGATCACCCGCCGCTCCTTGGGCTACGCGTACATGAACTTTCAACAACCGGCGGACGCGGAGCGTGCTTTGGACACCATGAATTTTGATGTTATAAAGGGCAAGCCAGTACGCATCATGTGGTCTCAGCGTGATCCATCACTTCGCAAAAGTGGAGTAGGCAACATATTCATTAAAAATTTGGACAAATCCATTGACAATAAAGCATTGTATGATACGTTTTCTGCATTTGGTAACATCCTTTCATGTAAGGTGGTCTGTGATGAAAATGGCTCCAAAGGCTATGGGTTTGTGCATTTTGAAACGCAGGAAGCAGCTGAAAGAGCTATTGGGAAAATGAATGGAATGCTTCTAAATGACCGTAAAGTGTTTGTTGGACGATTTAAGTCACGGAAGGAACGAGAAGCAGAACTTGGAGCGAGGGCAAAGGAGTTCACCAACATTTACATCAAGAACTTTGGGGAGGACATGGATGACGAGCGCCTTAAGGATCTCTTTGGCAAGTTTGGGCCTGCCTTAAGTGTGAAAGTGATGACCGATGAAAGTGGGAAATCCAAAGGGTTTGGATTTGTGAGCTTTGAAAGACATGAAGACGCACAGAAAGCTGTGGATGAGATGAACGGAAAGGAGCTCAATGGAAAACAGATTTATGTTGGTCGAGCTCAGAAAAAAGTGGAGCGGCAGACGGAACTTAAGCGCAAATTTGAACAGATGAAGCAGGATAGGATCACCAGATACCAGGGTGTTAACCTTTATGTGAAAAACCTTGATGATGGTATTGATGATGAGCGTCTCCGGAAAGAGTTCTCTCCGTTTGGTACCATCACCAGTGCAAAGGTTATGATGGAGGGTGGTCGCAGCAAAGGGTTTGGTTTTGTATGTTTCTCTTCCCCTGAAGAAGCCACTAAAGCAGTTACGGAAATGAATGGCAGAATTGTGGCCACGAAGCCACTGTATATAGCTTTAGCTCAGCGCAAAGAAGAGCGCCAGGCTCACCTCACTAACCAGTATATGCAGAGAATGGCGAGCGTGAGAGCTGTGCCCAACCCCGTGATGAACCCCTACCAGCCAGCACCTCCTTCAGGTTACTTCATGGCAGCTATCCTACAGACTCAGAACCGTGCTGCATACTATCCTCCTAGCCAAATTGCTCAACTAAGACCAAGTCCTCACTGGACTGCTCAGGGTGCCAGACCTCATCCATTCCGGAACATGCCCGGTGCTATCCGCCCAGCTGCTCCTAGACCACCGTTCAGTACTATGAGACCAGCTTCCTCACAGGTTCCACGAGTCATGTCAACACAGCGTGTTGCTAACACTTCAACACAGACCATGGGTCCACGTCCTGCAGCTGCTGCTGCTGCAGCCACTCCTGCTGTCCGCACCGTTCCCCAGTATAAATACGCTGCGGGAGTCCGCAATCCCCAGCAACATCTTAATGCACAGCCACAAGTTACCATGCAACAGCCTGCTGTTCATGTGCAAGGTCAAGAACCTCTAACTGCTTCCATGTTGGCATCTGCCCCCCCTCAAGAGCAAAAGCAAATGTTGGGTGAACGGCTGTTTCCTCTTATTCAAGTCATGCACCCTACTCTTGCTGGTAAAATCACTGGCATGCTTTTGGAGATTGATAACTCAGAATTACTTCACATGCTTGAGTCTCCAGAGTCTCTCCGCTCAAAGGTTGATGAAGCTGTAGCTGTACTACAAGCCCACCAAGCAAAAGAGGCTGCCCAGAAGGCAGTGAACAGTGCCACTGGTGTTCCAACTGTTTGAATTGATCAGGGGCCACGAAAAGAAACTCGTGCTTCACCGAAGAAAAAAATATCTAAACATCGAAAAATTTAAATATTATGAAAAAACATTGCAAAATATAAAATAAATAAAAAAAAGGAAAGGAAACTTTGAACCTTATGTACCGAGCAAATGCCAGGTCTAGCAAACAGTGCTAGTCCTAGATTACTTGATTTAAAACAACAAAAAATACAAAAAAATAGTAAAATATAAAAACAAATTAATGTTTTATAGACCCTGGGGAAAGAATTTTCAGCAAAGTACAAAAATTTAAAGCATTCCTTTCTTTAATTTTGTAATTCTTTACCGTGAAATAGCTTGGGATGTCAGTTCTGTTTTAAGTAGCAGAACTGATAACTAAGCAAGGAAACGTAATTTGGATTATAAAATTCTTGCTTTAATAAAAATTCCTTAAACAGTGAAAAAAAAAGAAATCATCTGTCAAGTAGGGACCCCATCCTGCTCACCAGGGAGATGTCCAGTCAGTCTGGACAACTTTGGCCACTTATTGGAGTCATTTGGGTTTGTCTTTGTTCTTTCTGTGTCTAGATAACTGCCTGTGTGGTGCTGTTCTACCACTACCTGAAACAAGTAAACAAATAAATGAATTTATTTATTCATAATAATCTGCAGGGTCAATTCAATTATATTCTTACATGTCCAAAATCCTCTGACTCCCCATAGCCGGTGAAGTCAAGTCTAGAATATATATATAACTTAGACATCTGGCGGGGCAGGGCAGGGCAGTTTTGGAATCACAACCATACCTGGTTTCACCCTTATTTCCCCATCGTTACTTGTCCCCAAGGAGGCATTGGGTGCTTCTGTGTTTTAGCATCTCAGGAATAAGGGGGGACACTGGAAAGAAAGCAGGGGTAGGAAAGCTGTAGTCAGTCCTTTTTTGCTGTTGTTTCTCAGAGATATAATTTTGTAATTTTATATACATAATATATAAAATTATAATATATAAAAATATATATATTATCCAGAAGATATCAGATAGCTTTGAAAATAATGGGGAAAATAGTGTGGAAGAAAACAAGTTTGTGGTTATAATGGTCATCAACTGAAGTGTCCCCTGGGTTGAAATCAGAGCTTAGAAAGAAGGGAAATGGGCAAGAGGGGAGGCATAGCCTGAGCATAACAGGGCCCTAGAAGCACGGCCAACCCCAACGGGAAGGTGAGAGTAAAGAGGTGAAGTCTGCATGGCTGGTGATAGTGTTGACTGTGATAGTAAGGCCCTCACCCCCACATAGCACTCACCTTGGCAAGTGGGAAAGAATGGGGAGCAGGGGCAAGTGTTGGCCACGGTTAACACAAAGTCAACAAAAGCAGATTCACTGTTGTCACCCTCGTGTGCAAGTTCTGGTAAGCACTTAGCCCTGTCTATGTCATCCGCCTCCTCCGGCGCCACCCTTCACCAGCCGAAGCCTGAGCACACGGATGGAGTATGGATGGGTCTTCTTTCTTCCAGCAGCCTTTCTTTCCCTATTTAGCCACAACTGTTCCTGTGTTGAGGGGCACGCAAGTGAGGAAGAGAGAAGGATGCATCTGAGCACTCGCCCCGTCGGGTACTGCTTTCACTGGACTGCACTTGACATAGTGCTAAGCTTGCCTTCCACAAGCAGCTAATGCGGCTCCGGCCATAAAAAGATAAGATTTGGGTTTTGTCCCCAGAAAATTCATGAAGAGATGCATAACCAAACAAGCACGGCAAAGCACCATATCTGCTCAGATGAAGTTCTTTCTGGGACATGAAGGGAGTATGGAGGAGAAGGAGACTAACTGCAGAGCCACGCTCTCTGCTCCACAGCCACGAGCATCACAAGGAGGATGAAGGGATGAGAAGCTCTGCAGCCTAAGTAGGATGGAGCCCCAGCCGAAGAAGGCACTCTCAGGGGTGGCTGACTTTGGTGGTTCAGAAATCTGGAAGTCATAATCTTGTGTCCAGCAGGAAGAAGGTGGGAAGCAATTGATACTTATCATTCTAGAAAAGAAAGACAGACAGAGAGACAGAAAGAGAGAGAGAGAAGGAGGGAGGGAGAGAGAAAAGGAAGAAAAAAAGAAAGAAAAAAGGAAAGAGGAAAAGACTAGATCCAATTCAACTCCCAATATATATAAAAATAAAACATGAAAAATACATGAAAGTTAGATGTCATTGTGAAGTCTTCATATATACTTCAGAAAGACAAGACGCTGTTTAACTTTGCCCTCAAATTTCACTTTTACTGTACAGTCTTCTTAGTCATGCATTGGTAGCTTTACTTTTAAGTTCAAATTGTACTGAAGGAAAGCTGAACTATGCACAGGAGAGCCAAGGGAAGGACGCAGACATACTGCACACAGTCAGAACAATCCACAACGTGCATCACAGACCAAACCAACCAAACTCTACATATCCAAAGAGTCCCAGGCATGAAAGATAACCAACCATCAATGCATGGCTCTCAGGAAAGTAAATTTGAAGTGTGTTGTGGGAGGGGGTGGGGTGAATAGGGATCAGTTCTTCATGGCTGGTTTGTTTTCCTTGTTTCTAGAATGAGTGAAGATTTATCAACATATGCGGTAGATCGAAGCTCTTTAGGCATGGAGGCAGCGTGTGATGGGAGAATCCTGGACAAAGGATGAGAAGATGAATGGCCAATGCCAAATGCACATAGTCAGGAAAGCTCGATGCTTTTCTCTGACCCATGCCATGAGGAAACAGAGGCCAAGTGTGAGTTATTTATACCAGAACACGCAGCTACCAAAGGAGGTGTAATCCCAGCCTGTTCTGCCTCCCTCCTTTGCAATAGGCTTCCTCTTCTGAACCTTGGACGGCCCCCATCTGTCTCTAGAGAGTCTCCCCCTCCTTTTTTCTCTCTCAGAAGTCTCAGAAACAAAAGGCACTTTTTGAAGAAGAAAAAGCCACAGTTGTGAGCTGTGGAGTCTGCTTCCTTTAACTCTGTGCTGTTTTCAGGATCCCCGCGTTTTGCCCTCTGGTAGGTTGGGGGTTGACAGGGAGATCTGTGAGTGAAGATGTCAATTTACAAACCATCCTACTGGGTGCCTAATAAAATGCAAATCGAGCCACGGGGAGAAGAGAAGGCCTCCGTCCTTCCTTTTACAAATAAAATGTTCATGGGCCACTCATGGAGATCAGGCGCCCCATGCTGAGGCTGCATCTGCTCTCTCTGACAGCTCCCTAAAGAACCCTGCTTCTCTTTTTTGCAAGCCTGCAAGCTGTTCTTGGAGAGTACAAAAAGAAACCTGCTTCAAGAGGGGGGGAAAGTTCCTCTGACAAGTGAGAAGAGATTCAAAATCTCTTGAAAAATAAAAGAGAAAGTTAAAAATCTGTGGTGGCCGAACTCAAACGTATGTGCTTAATAAAGGAAACCTGTTTCAGGATTGAAGAGAAAAGAATCACAATCACTGGGCCTCTGTGTGTGTGTGTGTGTGTGTGTGTGTGTGTGTGTGTGTGTGTGTGTGTGTGTGTGTGTAGTGAAGAAGCCAGGTGGTCTGGGCAATGAAATCCTTGCACAAAGGACAGAAGACAATGACAAAGTTGACTAGCAATCATGAAGCCAAACCCAAGTCCAAGTTCTTCAAAACCATCTTCAATTTCCATCTTCGCTTTTTCTCTAGACATCCAAGGCAAACTCATCACAAACTCAGAGGTGAGGAAACCTTTCTCATGATGGAGAAAGGTCTAGTGCATCTCCCAGATGGGTCTGCCCGGAACATGACAGATTTCCAAAAGCAGCATTTCATCATTGTGAATAAATACCAGGCAGACACCTACCTGGGACAGGAGGAGAGAGGCGCAGGGAATGAGAGAACACGCCTTTGAAAGATGAATGCGCAGGCCATTTCTTGCCAGTAATGTACCAATACTGATAGTCTGCCATTGTTATGATTTTTAAGGTTCTTTTATTTTATTCTCAAAGTTAAATTCCGTTCTGGTTGTCTTTTCATTTCTTGGCTTGTCTCTTTCCGGTTTTCTCCTGTGTGTCTCATTCATGTCACGGACACGACACTCGATTTATTTCCTGAGCCCAGTTCTCTTTTTGTAACCTTATATGATCCTCCAAATACTACTAGAGGTTTCAGGAGAGAAGAGTGAGCCAAAAAAAGTCAAGCATCCCTTGTGTGCATGGAGGCTCATGTAACTGGTCATGCTCAGTAAGGGAGGAGTGAAGGAAAGACACCTGGTCCTATTCCAAACACCAGAGGGCAGGGAAAGGGGAACAGTGTGGAGATGACACTAGGCTGTCTCACTGAGCTTCACAAAGAGGCTCTTTAGGCAAACTTTATAAAAACATGCGTAGCCTTCTGTCTTGCTGTTTTTCTTTTATCAAATTTGCTTTTGGTATTTACCATCTATAGTCCCATCATTTTCAGTGAATGGCTGTAGTATATCTTCTTTATCCTTTCTATTTGTGTTTTTTTTTTTTTAAAAAAGATTTATGGTTTTAATTCTGTCTGTGTGCACGTGTCTGTGTGTGGGTACATGCACATATGAGTGCAGACCCTCATGTATTATAGAAGAGGGAGCCAGATCTTCTGGAGCTGGAGTTCCAGGATGCTGTGAGACCCCACATAGGCTCTAGAACCAAAGTTCTCAGCAAGAGCAATTCATGAACTAACTGTTGAGCCACCTCCCCAGCTTCTCATTTCTGTTTGTTTGCTTGCTTGCTTGTTTTGATTGTTTTTGTTTTGATGTCGTGGATTCTGATGCTTTTTGTATTCTTGCAAATGTGCAAGGAGTGGTCAGGATTGATCCTTTTGTTTTGCGTGACTATTTCATGTGTCAGCTTGATTCAGACTGGACCTTCGTCTCTTCTGCATCTTAACCTGGAAGTCTTTTGACTGGAACTTACTCTGTTGGCTTTTCTGGTTCAACATGTCTTTTTGTAAATGTTGTAGACATCTGTTAAGTGCAGGAGCCCTGTGTGCCCCTGGGAAGCACAATGGAATCTAAATGAAGGTGTCGATTCTGATGGAGACCACTTTGATGCAAGAACATTCAGAGTAGCATATTCCACAGTTACCAAACCGGAAACAAGGAGCTGGCAAAATGACTCCTTCCCTAGAAATTGTATGTATTTCCTTTCCGTGCTTTGAGAATGAACCAACCTTTGTCTACTTCTTTAACCCCAACTAACAGATAATCTGATATCAGTCTCCATTTTTTCCTATCCAAATCTCCTCTCCATGGACAACATAAATAGCTTCCAATGAATAAATACCTTTCTCCCATAGGCCAAAGTACCCTGGAAATCACAAGGAGTAGAGAAAGGTGAAGTGGACAATCAGGAAAGACTTGCTGATTGGCTTGGGGGATGTTGAACAAATTGTAGTTTATATTTTTCCTTAATAAATGAGCACAGTTCTGACTTTCAAAGGGTGGGGAGGAAATCAATATTCTCTGCAAGTAAAATAAGGTGATTGTCATTGTAACTGCAAGAATACTATGGCCATCAATTGATTATCTACGTGCTTGTTATCCACTCTGGGGACTCCCTGTGGCCGCAGATCTCAGTTGATTGTCCCCCATCTCTGGTCTGCTACCCTCTGCTTGGCAGCAGCACTGGAGGGGACACAGGGAAGGCTGCCTAATTTGAACATCAGCTGGAGCAAACTGTAATTGGGAAGATAAATCTGTTGCATAACTACCACACAGAGGTTGTTCAATACCAAAAGGCAAGAACATTATCATCGATTGTTTCAGCTGTAGCCCTGCCTGCACACCTTCTGAGAGAAATAGTCACCATTTTCTTATAAGAAATAATATTTTATGAGAAATATGTAATTTTTCTTTAAAAATTACAACATGATTTAAACATCCTATATGATCCAGTTATCTCTCCTAGTGAAATGAAAAGTTGCATTTACATAAAGAGCTGCATACAATTTTACAGTGTCATTATTCCCAGTAGCCCCAAATGAAGCATACATTTTCTGTAATTGATCAAAGGATAAACCAATTACGATTTGCCTATACAATAGAATCACTACTTGGCATTGAAAAGGACCCAAAAACTTACAACTAATCCAGCATCAATGATATTAAAATGCTCTATCAAATAAGGTAGACAAAAAAAAAAAAACCTACCAAGAGCATGATGCCATCTGTATTTACTCCAGACAAGGCAAAATTAGAAGGACAGAAAATAGATCAGGAGATATCCAGGGCTACAAGTTAAAGAAATGCTCAGCTCAATGAAGTAAGAGGAAGGATTTTAAGGTAATGAGGCTCAAATACATGTCTAAGAACTATAGTCACTTGTACAGAAATCTACAAATCTCAAAAAGACAGTGTCTTCAACAAATGGTGCCAGGAAGTCTGGGTATCTGCATGTGGAAGTATGGACGTAGATTCGTATCTCCTAGCCGGTATACAAATCAACTCCAAATGGATTAAGGATCTCAATGCAACACCTAAAACTACAAAAACGTTAAAGGAGAAAATAGGGGGTTACACTACAATACATGGGCACAGGCAAGAGCTTTCTGAATAGGATGCTAGGGCTTGAGAAATAAGGTCAACAATTTACAACTGGGTCATTATTAAAAAATGAAAGAACTTTTGTGTAGCAAAGGGATTGTTCAACCAAGTGAGGCAACCAACAAATAGGAACCAAATGTGGCCACTTGTACTTCTGACAGAGAGCTAATATCTAGAAAAGACAAATAACTCAAAAACTAAACACCAAACAAAAAATAAACCATGAAATTGAATAGATTTTGCTAAAGAAGAAATATAAATGACTAATAAATACCTTCAGAATTATTTGACTTTCTTAGCCAAATAGTTGCAAATGAGAACCACTTTGAAATTCTATTTCACCCTAATAAGAATGATTTTGCTGAGAACACAAATGGTGCCAGATGTGAAGAAAGAAGGAAGATGGTGAGGTGCGGGTGGTGCACCTTGTTCACTGATGGTGAGGTGTGGGCTGGTGCACCTTGTTCACTGATGGTGAGGTGCGGGCTGGTGCACCTTGTTCACTGATGGTGAGGTGCGGGCTGGTGCACCTTGTTCACTGATGGTGAGGTGCGGGCTGGTGCACCTTGTTCACTGATGGTGAGGTGCGGGCTGGTGCACCTTGTTTACTGATGGTGAGGTGCGGACTGGTGCACCTTGAACATGGAAATCAGCCTGGAGATTTCCCATAAAGCTGAAACTAGAAGTACTGTATGACCCAAGTATGGCACTCTTAGGCATATACTCAAAGGACTCCTGTACCTATGACAAAGATAGCCTTCAATCATGTCCCTTGTTGTATTAACAGTCATGAGAAAATTAAATGAATGGGCAAGAAAAATGTGAAACATATACACAAAGGAATTTTATTCAGCTGCAAATATAAATAAAATTTTCTGGAAATATTACACTGAGAGAGGCAATCCATGTCCGGAAAGATAAACACTGTGCATCATTTCTTGTATGAAGATTCTATCTTCAGAATTGAAGTTTTCTGTACTTGAGTCATTGTGAGTATTTCTCTTAGTTTGTCTTCTGTTCCTATGATAAAACCCTATGATCAAAAGCAATCTAGGGAGGGAAGAGTTTATTGCATCTGACAGGTTACAGTCATTCCTCGAGGGAGGTAAGAGCAGGAACTTGAGATGGGAACTCAAACAGAGACAATGGAGGAGTGCTGCTTACTAGCTTGCTCCCCATGGCTTGCTCAGCCTGCTTTCCTATAAAACCAGCCCAGGGTGGCAATGTCCACAGTGGATCAGCTCTTCCCACATCAATCATTAGTTAAGAAAATGCCCCATAGGCCAATTTGATGAAGGCATCTTCTCAACCTAGGTTCCCTTTTTTCAAATGACTCTGACATGTATGAAGTTGATAGAAGAGTCTAACTAGGGTAGGATCTGTAGAGGTCAGAGAGCCATGAAGCAGCTATGAGGATTGTACATGTATGGAGAAGAGGTCTTGAGTACATGTGTGTGGGGGTGTAGGTGATAGTAAAACACATATGCTATTTTATATATTTTATATGTTATAAGCATAGGGGAGGAATCGTGCAGGTAGAAAGGGGACAGAAATAGAGGGATGAAGGCTAGGTGGCATTGGAAACCCATTCAAATCTAAGGATATATGCAAAACACTATAGAAATATAGTTTTAAAATATATCAAGGGCTAAAGAGATGGAACAGAAGTTAAGAGCATTTGCTGCTCTAGCAGAGGACCCAGGTTCAGTTCCCAGCACTCACATGGCATATCACAACCATCTATAACTCCAGGGCCTGGGGATCCAAAGCTATCTTCTGGCCACCTCAGGCATGACACATACATGGTGTACATACATAGATGTGTGTAAAAGAATCATATATAAAATAAAAATACATAAATCACACATACACACACATATTTAAAAAGGAAAAAGACCTTGAACAAAGGTACCCTGCATGGTGGGCAATACTAATCCCAGAAGTCAAATGATTTTAAACCAAAATCCCAGAGTTAAGCTCAAGATCACTCTTTATGAGTTGCTGTCCAGGAACTCCCCAAACAGTACAGGCTATTGCCATTGCTCTTAGCTGTGCATGGCATCTACAAGTGAAGAGCCTATTGCTAAAGCCAGCACACACAGAGAGACCAAGCTGATACTGAGCTGAGAACTCTCTCCATGCTGGCCAGTGTTTATCACACTAGGATATTTTACGTAAATTGTTAGGGGAGAAAAGTTATCAGTGGTCTTACCTGGGGTGGACCCTGTGTGCTACCTTCCTGGCAAGACATACCCACAGGAGCAGTAGGGACATGAAGGCTATGGGAATAACTAACTGTTTTCTCTTTGGATTTGATGTCTGCTCCAAAACAGAGAATATATGTGTCTGGTACTGTAAAGTTTGCCAGAATCCCAATAGCTAGGGTTGTGTCTCATTGCTGTGACAACAGTTTTAGTCCCTAATGTGGATGAAGTCTAGGTGTCCATTCAGAGGGAACTTGCTTATACGGTGTTAGAATCACTTGAGGTATAAATATTTTGGAGTCACCTTCCATACTATGATACAGTGGGAAAATGGATAAGAGCCAAGGTGATAAGAAAGTAGAAGCTTGTCATATGTTATGTCTGAAGAAAATCAGACCAGGAGCCCAGCCAAGTCATCCAAAGAAAATGGAGTTCCTATTCATGCCAGTTTCCAAAGTTCTTAAGGAAATTGTTGATAAGAAGTCAAGTGTTCTGCTTGTGCATCTCTGGAAGGCTTTAAAGCATAAGTAACAAGTTACCAGATGTGAATGAAAGAAAGATATAGGTGATTCTCACTTCATCCCCTGCTGTGGAGGAAGAAAGCACATAGATTGAGTACTATCCTTAATCTTTTCTGTAAGAGAGGCCTAGGAATGGTGACCAGAAGCCCCAAATTGAACTACATATTCGTTCCTCTCTTGTGGATGTGCTTGAACTTTAGAAGTGGATTCAAGTGTATCTTAATCCATGATGACTCTCCAAAGCATCAGGGGCAACAGACGGCAGAGGAGGGATATGTAGATAGCAGGTTATGTGAAAAGACTAAGAGGAGATATTTATTGAGCTGGAGAGATGGCTCAGTGACTGATTATTTGAGCAGATGATCTAAGTTTGGTTCCCAGTATCCAGGTGGGCCAACTCATGATTCCCTATAACCCGAGCTCCAGTAGATTTGATGGCCTCTTCTAGACTGAATGCCAACATGTTCATTATCACACACATACACATACACCAATAATACTGTTTAAAAAAAATCTTTGAGGAACTAGTCAATTATCCCTCTGACAACCATACTCTGTACATTTCCACATAAGAAAGTATAGTGGAGTAGGTAGAACACACCTTGCATACTACTGAAGAGTAGTGTCCAAGAATGCAAACTAAAAAGGTAGTTGTGTTTGGTGAAATGGAACCCTGCAGAGTTCAGGGACTACTTACCTCATGCACTACCTTTTCAGTGGCCTTGTGAGGCTGGGAAGTTCATGCAGAATGATTGTAGATTATGGGAGGCTAGATCTATGACGTTATTACTTGAACATTGCTATTTGAGCAGAACAGCTGATACAAGTAATGGGATTTTTCTATACTTTTATATCTAATATGAATTAATATTTACTATTAGTATTATATTATTACCTTCTTCACTGTTGAGTCATAAGATAAAACTGCATTTTTCTAGAGTCAGTGACAGAGAACTTTGAGAGAGTCTACCCACCTCTGTAAGGTTTTGTTGTATAGTGATACCCTCTGTATGTCTTATGGAATTGGGAAAACATTTGGAAGTACAGTAAAAACAGCAGTTAGAGTTTGAGTAAAGGTATTCTACATGCATGAAATAGGGGCATAAGGCTGTTGGGTAAATATCTCAGTACCAGGAATGGGGTGTTTTCCCATGAGATGTTGGCTAGGAAGGCTTTTGTGAAGGCTATTTTTTACTGTTTTTGATGGCAAAATTAGACATTAAGTTTTATGCACACATCACTATCTCTGGCTACAGGACATGGGGAAATCAGTCTGAGCCTGAGCTGAAACTCCCTTCCCTCGTTAGTATTCATGATGCCAGATATGCTATGCTAGCTGCTAAGGAAGAATTGTTACTAACAATCTTACTTAGCTATGGACCCTACCTGTTACTCTATCAGCAAACAGGTCAAATTGTGCAATAGAGCAATAGTGCAGGACCATAACAGTTACAACCAATAGTGTCCCAACCGTCATAGATACAACCAACCATTTTCCAATCTCATTTAAAGCCTACACCACAAGAAGGAACCCATTTAGGACTGTAAGCCTGGGCAGAAGCATATGACTGGACTGATCACAGGCTCTAATGGGAAAGCTTATGGTACTGCTTTGTTAAATTAATATGATATGCCTATTCTAACATCTGCACTGGTGCTAGTAGATTACTGATACTGTGCTATAATGGAAGGAGTTTTGCAATGACTGGTGGTTACTGCAGAGACTTATTATGGCTTAAATTGCCGAGGATGAGTGTCTTGTGGTCTGTAGTGATTTTGTAATATAAAGATTCAGTGTTCAGGATTTAATGGAAGAAAAAAAATCATACATACATGCCTGTTATGCCCTACAAGGTTCAGGAAGTACCATACATGACTAATTGTAAAGAATATAAGAACCAGGTAAAAGTATGGAGTGTTGTAAAGCTTTTTCCTCTGGATTGTACGTGACCATTGTCACATTGAATTAGAGCAACTATGATCCCATCACAAGGCCCTTATAAGATTAGACCTATTAATACCCTTTCATGATGAGAGAGCTAAAGCTCATGGGGCTCATAACTTCATGAACCTTCCACAAGGTCCTCACAAGGTTTCTCCCTCCTCCAGGTTCTACAAGAAGGAAACAATTGACTGCAGTTGGGCTCACAGGTAGTGCAGCTGCTGAGTGCAACTCCCATAGAATGTTTTAGTAGTGTAGTGGGTTTTCATGTGTGTGTGTGTATACTAAGAGGAGGAGGAGGAGGAGGAGGAAGAGGAGGAGGCTGCTTGTATATCCTGGCTGCTCAGCCCCAAAATAACAACACAGAAACTGTATTAATTAAATCACTGTTTAGCCTACTAGCTCTAACTTCTTATTGATTATCTCTTACATGTTAATTTAACACATTTCTATTAATCTGTGTATCATCATAAGGCTGTGACTTACTGGGTAAGTTCAGGCATCTGTCTTAGGTGGGGCTACATGGCTTCTCTCTCTCTCTCTCTCTCTCTCTCTCTCTCTCTCTCTCTCTCTCTCTCTCTCCCTGCCTTCTCCCAGCATTCAGTTTAGTTTTCCCAACCTAGCTAAGTTCTGCCCTGCTATAGGTCCAAAGCAGTCCTTTATTAACCAGTGGTACTCACAGCATACAGAGGGGAATCCCACAGCAAGTGTCCATGTCACAATTGAGACACTTTGGTGGTACAGCTTCCTTGCAAATTGCCCAGCCTTACTTCTGCCTTCAGTTCACCTCCACTCCTATTATCAACCTCAGTTAACTCACTGGTTCATCAGGCTGTCCTTGAGCAGACTTCTTCCTTTGACCTATCAGTGTTCTAATGTGTATGTAAATTAAACCCCACTGCACACCATTTTAGCACCCCGTAATTCTCCATTGGTCCTTGGAGCCTCTGTGCAACATCCTAGGGTGCAGAACCTGCCTCACAGATGCACTGACAAATGCCTTTTAGAGTCAGAGCAAAACCGAGGCTGGTGCCTCCAATTTCCAGTCGTGCGTTTGTGGGTTTTCAGGCTTCTCACCAAGGCTTATCGTTAAGCTTCCAGAAAGAGTAATCTAGAGAGAGCTTCACTTTTAATGCTCTTTTATTTTAGTAGCTTGAAAAATAATAAATTCAGGATTTTTCATTTGCATCAGGCATTGAGTTTGATAAAGTAGCTTAAATTAGCAGAAGAATCGCACACCTGTGCCACATTTTCATATGCAACCACCTTAAAGACCCTGAGTCAGGCAAGATTTCATAACCAAAATGATCTCTCATTTCATCATGCTCATTGCTCTGAAGAAAACACACTGCATTGGAGGAAACAAAAATAAAAATAAAATCAAAGAGGCTGCATTTATGGTCTTTTGCTTACATCTGATTATGCAGCAACTCCCAGGAGACAAATATATGTCAAATTAGCAATGAATATGCATTAGAACCCATCATGAGTCTCCGCTCCTATGTCTAGTCAGTGGAAGGATGGGTCATTTCAGACATTCAGTAAAATGCCCCAAATTCTGTGTATCAGAGCACTATGTGGATAAAATTAGATTCATAGTTGGGAACATTTGTGACGTGCCAGAACTTGGGGTGGGAAAAGCCCAATGCATAAAACAAAGAAAGCTCAGAAATGGTACCATTAAGTTTAGCAGAAAAATCAGACATGGGGAGAACTGTATGTAGCCCAAAGCCCACAGTATCATCAAATAATATGCCAATGCAATGTCATCTAAATTAATGTTATCTTGATATGGGAGTCATAGAATATGGAAAAAATGGCAGTAGTTTCAGTTTTAGATGAAGGTAACTAATCTCTGTGTGGGGAGAATAATGTGAACAGGGAAGCATGCCAGGCGATGAGAGGTAGGAGAGAGGGGGATGTTGTGGAAGATACACATTCTAAGAGGAGGGCACGGAATATAGGGACAGCAAGGGCAGAGGTGCTTATTATGAACTTCTCCTTTTCCTATGAGGGAGGATTAAAAGTCAAGAACCAAAGCTAGGCATTCTGGGAGTTTTTGGAAGTCCTCTCCCTTTTGGACTGCTGGAGATAAGGCTTTGAATACCATGGACGCCTATACAACATCTTTTCTTCCCCTGCTAACAAATCCTGATTTTTTTGATAGTATATTTTCTTACTTAGGAGAGGACTTAATCCTCATTTAAAGCAGAAGTTCCTAAAATCTGGTCCTCAAGCCCTCAGGAGTAGCTGAAATCCGTACCAGGAGTTTACAGGAAATTAACTATTTCATAGAAATGCTAAGACATTGTCACTTGATTGTGATGTAAGAATCAGCTGTGGTCACGAATGCTTGCGCTTAAAAACTCAGGATAGTCAAAAACAATCCTGTACAATAAAAGAACTTCTGGAAGCATCATAATCCCTGACTTCAAACTCTACTACAGAGCCACGGTATTGAAAACAGCCTGGAATTGGCATAAAAACAGACAGGAGGACCAATGGAACTGAATCAAAGACCCAGATATTAATTCACACACCTACGAACATCTGATTTTTTACAAAAAAACAAAAAAATATAAAATGGAAAAAAGAAAGCATATTTAACAAATGATGCTGGCATAACTGGTTATCAACATGTAGAAGAATGAAAATAGATCCATATCTATCACCATACACAAAACTCAAGTCCAAATGGATCAAAGACCTCAACATAAAGCCAGCCACACTGAACCTCATAGAAGAGAAAGTGGGAAGTACACTTGAACTCATTGGCACAGGAGATAACTTCCTAAATATAACCTCAGTAACACAGCTATTGAGAGAAACAATTAATAAATGGGACCTCTTGAAACTGAAAAGTTTCTGTAAAGCAAATGACACAGTCAACAAGAAAAAAAAACAGCAGCCAACTGAATGGGAAAAGATCTTCACTAACCGCACATCAGACAGAGGTCTGATCTCCAAAATATACAAAGAACTCAAGTAATTGATCATTAAAAGAACAAATAATGTTGCCAAATCTAGATTTCTACCAAAAATAATGGAATTAGATAATCATTCATGATGTGCAAAAATAAATTCAAAATGGATCAAAAACCATCATTTCAAACCTGAGACACTAAACTTCTAGAAGAAAACATAGCGGATTTCAATATATGGGGGAGAGAGGGAGGCAAGGACTTTTTGAATAGAATACTACCCGCATAGGAGCTAACCCCGGTATCAACAGATGGGTTACATGAAAATAAAAATTTTTGTAAAGAAAACAAGAACAGAGCAAAGAGATAGCAAACACGCGGGAGAAAAACTTTACCAGCCACACTTCAGACTGGGGCTAAGACCCAGACTTTACAAACAACTGTAGAAATTGAATACCAATAAAATTAAACTCCCAATCAACAGATTCACAAATGAACTAAAAGGATACCTTTTTAACAAGGAACCCTTGTTAGAGACATTTCTGCACTGCTTCTGATTTACAGTGGTATCACTGTGGAGAACATGGAATAGTGAATAAGTAGGAACTAGGAGACTGTGGTCCACTGTGCATCTCTTCAGACAGAAGCCCCCCCCACACACACACACAAAAGAAATGAGGCACTTTGGTAGTCACCCATATGAGAAATCAGATGATGAGGCCTTTGAGTAGAAGTCAGGAGCAAAGGGATGGTGTGAGGTAGATGCCTGGGCCAGAGTCTGGCAGTGGGCACTGGGACTCAACAGTAGAACCCCCTGGAGAAGCTGCTAATGGACATCTTAGCAGGAAGAAGGGTTTGGAGTTAGACTCAGGTTGGAAATTCAAGCCCTCTATCTCCCTGCTATCCACTCTAAGCATGAGTGTCACTTGCTCCGCGTTCCAGTTCTTCATCTCACACAGAACAATATTCATACAGGAAAATCAAAGCTATCATGTTAGTATGAAATTACAGATAATGTTCAGGTGATTATTATGAAGACTCTATCCTCTTGTGGTACCCAACTTCTTTGCCATGGCTTTGGATTAGCATCAGAGTCTGTTTGTTGTTTCTACTAGCCTTAATGACAGATACCTCTTATGGTTTGACTTTCAACGTTCCCCATAAGTTCATCTCTTGAAGGTTTTAGTTCTAGCTTCTGGAGCAATTTTAGGAGGCTGTGGAACCTTTAAGAGGTCGAGATAGGGGAGGCAGGTCATTGGGGGAGGGCCTTTGCAGTGTATATCCGGCTGCTGCCCCTGCCTCATTCTGTTTCTTTGTCCAGCATGATGTGAGAAGCCTTCCACACAAGTTGCCTCCACAATGGACTGATCCATTCCTCCATGCCTGTCCTGAAGTGAGGGACTGAAAAATCTATGAAGCTGTTAACCCAAACAAGCTCTTTCTCCCTTAAGCTCTTTCTGTCGGGTGTTTTGGCCACAGCAACATGGAAGTAACCACTATGATATCTCTAGGGACTGAGGACATTTGGTCTGGAAAACATGAAAATTTCTTTAACATCAAGGCTACCACACAAAAGTAGGACTTGTCTCATCTGTAATATTCTCTAGTTACCAATATGGCTCCACATGTCCTAGGTCTCCATACAAGCCAGAAGCTGTGGATGGGAGAAAAGAAGGGAGACTTTAAGAAAGGAAAATGAGGTCCAGGAGCAGAGGACTTTGTAAGATCCAGAGCATTTCTCACCTGCTGAAGCTGAGGCTGAGCCACATCTAGAAGATGATGGGCAGTTTGGCCTATATCCCCATAGATACCAATATTACCTGATGTCTAGTTCGGAGTAACAGTCATGAGCATAAACAGCCTGCCTTGATTTAAATTCTGGTCACATCATGAAATAACTGTGGGACTTGAACAAAATTGCTTAACTTCTCGAGCCTCAATTACCAACCAACCAACCAAACCAGAGCCAATACTTGTTTGTATCTAAGAAAAATACCCAAGACAATGAGACTTATCACCTAAAGCAACACATACTTACTGTGCCATACATATTTGTACATCTGTTAAAGGGAGTCATATGAGTCTGAAATATCTCAAAGCATGAATATTTTATTATTTTGCAGCGTTTTATAGTTGCTAACCATTAGCTAATATATTAGTAAATATCACTTGACCAAACATTTAACCACCTGGTACATGCTTTCACCCGCTCGTTCTTTGTTTATAGAGAGAAAGAAGTGTGGTAAAGTATACTGAGTAGCTTCCATCCACAACATATCATCTGTCTTCTGCACTGGGTCTGCTGCCTCTCCAAAGATGTCACTTGTGATGGACGGCACGCACGGTACTTAACAGATCAAGAGATTCAATATGGGCATTTAGTAGTAAATCCATGGTCCATGAAGGGGAGATTTTCTTACAACCCTTCTTCCCCAAAAGCTATTAATAAAAGTAACTCAGAGGATATAGTTCAACTAAACCAAGATTCCTGGGATGTCAACCCTTCCCTGAGTCATGCTGAGCCTTTTATCTCCACCGAGAAGGTCTGGGGTGATTGATGAATCCTGCCAGGAGTCTGTCAGACACTTTGCCTTGTGTCATTATATGCATTTCATCCACTGTAAACTTTAATGTGGGGCTCTCTCAGGCTCTACCCAGAAATGTCCATGCTTAAAACAGGCCTTTCAATTTAGTAGCTCTGCAATGTGAGTCCTCTTTCTGTGTCAATTGTGAGGTCACTTAGGATGGTGACAGACAGTCACCTTCATCATATCTGATACCCAACGCAAACCCAAGCCTGTTGAGTCCTGTAAACTCAGGCTCCAGAAACAGAAGTCCAGAAAGCTGGTGCCAACAGCAACGTCCCCAGTCACGGTTCGTCTGAGAGCCCCCCGCCCCCATAGTTTAAAGGAAATGTTGTACTCATTTGACCCAGAGATACAGTTAGCAATCATTTTACTGCTTGGGTGGAATATAATGAACAAGTGGGGGTTTCTATCAAGCCATAGCCAGTGATTCCAAAAATAACTGGCATCTTGTTCTAAAGCTAGAAGGACTCTTGAATTTCTATCAAAGAACTGATCTAGACAAGAGAGTTGGAAAAATAAAAGGTGTTACCATCAAGTGTCCGGAGCTCAGCCAGTTGTTGTGAGCAAGTTTCTCATACTTTGGGCAATTTATCTTTAGTAAAATACATAAAACTTTCATTTAATAATCTATAGAGTTAGATTTTGGTGAATGCACAGACACTAAAATTTATTCAAAGTGTTGGCAAAACTGAAGACATGTTTGTGGATTAGCAGTGAAGAGCACACACTGCTCTGTTAGCTGGCCCGGGGTTCAGTTCCCACCATTCACATCTGATGGCTCACAGACTGCCTAGAACTCTGGTTCCTGGGAATCTAAGTTTTAGTTCAGAGTAACAGCCATGAGAATGAGGGCACCTGGACTTTTTATGGTCCTTGTGGGCCTCTGAACTCATGTGTGCATGCATGCGTGCACAAACACATACATAAAATTTGCAAATAAAATTATCTTTAAAAATACAATTAACCAACTAGCTAAATAAAGAAAGAAAGGCTTGTTCATCATCCTTTCTAGGGTCCAGGAATGAGCTTCCCTGCTCCTTATCTTGGCCTGCTTTGCCGTGTCTTTAGAAATGGTAGAAGTTCTTCTGTCTTTGTTTTAAAATTATCAGTCTTGTTTAGGACAGAGTGACAGGTGTAGGCTCTGCTAATTGAGTCCACCTTGAATAATTCACTTGTCGCTTGGGGCAGAAAGGAGGGGACATATTTATGTTTCCACTAGATATTCCCTCAAAACGAGTCCCAGTCACAAGAGAAGACACTAATCATCTGTGTCTCCAGAAGCAAAAGGTGATGCCAGAGGTAGCTACACTTTCCCCTGTATTTGAATGTACAATTTTCCCCTAGGCCAAAAGAAATTGCTCCCTGGCTGCACACGCTACCCTGAAGAACCCCTGGGAAATATTTTTGCTTTCAAAATCTATAAATACCAAAAGAAAAACTTTCTTCCGAAGATCTAGACCCAGAATGATTGGGAGGAAGGTATGTTAGAGTTTTTCCTTGCTTAGAATTACATTTTAAAGAAAGCATTTTATATAAAGTAAAATTGAAATAAAGTTTGAGCAATCCCAGAATCCAGGGGCTTTACCCAAAATGAAAATGACTCTTGTGTACACACTGACTCTTTACCTGTGGGCACAAATCAAACCGTGTTTTCTCTCTTCTCATGGAAAACCACCCTTACATAAAAGCCCTAACCCGCCATGAAATCAGCTGAGGTTGGAGCTTTGGGGTAAGAAGGAAGAAACTGTCAGAAATGCCATACAGGGAACATGCTTTTCTTTCTGCCAAGCTTGGTAATCTCTGCAGTTGAATGGGCAATACATGCTTTGCCCCATGATGAAAACATGCAATGAATTTCTACATTTTTTTCTGCAGGTTACCTGACTCTAACTGGTATTTCTAAGACCTATCTGGATAGCACATTTTTGTTAATGGACTCCTTCATTTGATGCTGGTGACGTACATGCCTTAGAAGACAGGCTGGGAATTCTGTTTCTAAACTCTTTATTTAGTAACAGAGCCAGAAAACTTTCTACTAAGGAAAGAATGCTTTAGGTTGACATATGAAAGAGCTAAGAAGAAAAGTGTCTGAGTGCAGACAAAGCTAGAAATAAGAAGCAAATCACTCTCAAGGAAACAAAAATAGGCTTTTAAAAAGGATTCACATCCATGAAGAAATGGCAAAGGTCTGGGACTGGGGTAGGAAAATTCAAAAGCAGCTTAGAAAACCTCTTAGCAGCAGATGAGAAAAGGTTAAAATACTAAACAAAGTAGGCACATGTGTTGTGAAAATCCATGAGAATCTTAATCTCAGGGACTTGGGTTCATGCCCCATGTTAGGCACCAAGTGTTGTGACAATCCATGAAAATCTGTGAGAGGTTCAAAAGAACTTATTTAGATGTATAAAAGGGGTGAATACTCACTGATAAAGGACAGGTTAGATTTGCTCTAGTTTTTCTGCCCAAGAGAAAAGAGTACTAACAGCAAGCCTCCTATTCTGTTCCTAACATCCATGCCAGCAAGACAGCAAGAGAGAGTGACCCCCTCCCTCTTTCCTTATAAAAGATCACATCCACAGAGAAGAAGCCGTGCCCTAAGGCCAGTATCCCAAATCTATTGGCGGAATTAATTCTCACAACACTCATGTACTGGTTAATTTTATGACTTGACACAAGCTAGAGTTATCTGAAAGGATGCAACCTCAATTGAGAGAATGCCTCCGTAAGATCTTCTTAATTCGTGATTGATGTAGAAGAGCCCAGGCTATTGTGGGTGGTGTCATCCCTGGGCTGGTGATCCTGGTTCTGCAGGAAGCAGGTTGAGTAAACCATGAGGAGCAAGCCAGTAAGAAGCACTCCTTCATGGCCTCTGCATAAGCTCCTGCCTCCAGGTTCTTGTCCTGTTTGAGTTCCTGCCCTGATTTCTTTCAATAATTGAATATGGAAGTGTAAGCCAAATAAATCCTGTTCTCCCCAAGTTGCTTTGGCCATGATGTTTCATCAAAATAATAATTCTAAGACAACACAGAACACCAGCGAGAATGAGGCATACAAAAGGGTCACAGCAGCCTACCAGAATCTTCCAGTGGCCCGAGTTGGCAGAACTTGCAAGAAATACAATATATAGGATTATAACCTAAGGAAGAAAATAAATATCCTTGTGTCTATAGTGATAGAAATAAGAATTTGAGTAAAGAATTAAGAGAGAGAGAGAGAGAGAAAGAGAGAGAGAGAGAGAGAGAGAGAGAGAGAGAGAGAGAGAGGTGGCAGAAAGAAGCAGCTATAGCTCATTTAAGGATCCAGATATTGACCATTTTGGTTACTTAATTTCCCCAATTTCTTTATCTGTAAGAATAATTAAGTTGAGTTGTGAATTCAATAACTCCTTTTTTTTGTTCCCATCTCCTGTTTTTAAAAAAAATAGTCATCTCTCCCCCCACCCTGCCACCAAAGAAATTTGTTTACAAAGAGAGCACAAAGAGATTCATAAATCCAAGTAGTGAATGAAAGATCATGCCCAATTGCCTACAGGAGATGCGTGTGAACCAAGAAAAGTGGGCACAGGTGGAAGGTGAAGAGTTATGGGCAGAGAGGGAGACTGGGGGGGGGTGGATCAGTGACTGGTGGGATGCGTTGTTGTCTGCTGCTTCCTTCTGGAAGGAGAGAGCCGTCACAGGATGCCTGCTTTGCCTTCAGCTGCACCCTCAACTACTTAGAATCACTCCTGGGACATGGAAGTGCCCTGCATACTTGTTGAGTGAGTGCTTGTGCCAAGGACTGTCTAATAAATGGGTTTGTTTTGAAGTGGAAATCATATATACATATATATGTGTGTGTGTGTAATATATTTATATGTATGTAATATATGTATTGTAATATATGCTACATATATGTACATGTAAATATATTTACTAAAGAGTGCATATAACTATAAGACATGTAAAGCCACCATGAGATTAAAAATATGTAAGTATGTGTATAGATATAAAATCCACAAAGGCATGCTTCCATTCCTAGGTTCCACAGGGTATCTGTGTAGACATTCCACCTCTAAAGAGCTCCGGGGACGTATGCCAGACAGCATCTCCTCTACATAGGCATTCGAGCAGGGCTGGTTCCCGCCCAGCCTCTTTCTGCCTGTCATCAGAGCAGCGAGGAGCTAGACATTGAGCAGAGGAGCAGATAAGGGAATTCTCAGACCATGAACCAAGTACTCTGCGTATTTCCCTTTTAAGATGTTGTGACACCGTTTCCATAGTAGGAGCCTTCCCTATGATTGCCAGTAATTCAATTATTTCACCATGTTTTACAGCAGCAAAGCAAATGTAGGCGCTAACAAGAGGAAACGCTGCAACACACTCAGAACTTGCTCACCTTGCAACGCTTTAATCAATTACAGCGCCGATGGTGGGCATCGTTGGCAGGGCCTGGTGCCTCCGACCCCCTGGCCTCCCTTAATACCTGATGCTATTTTATCCCGGAATCTAATTCAGATTTGCCAGTAATTAAAATGCATGAATCTGTGTCCACTACTCACCTCGGCTCTTCCTTTCTGGGCCCTGAATCTCTCTCCTTTGGAAAGCTCTTTCCCTCAGTGAAATGTCAATGGCTGTTTTGGACATTTAGATCTGTGTCGCCTTAGCAACAGAAAGAAAAGGTGTCATATTTCATAATCCCATTTTAGAGACAGAGATGAAGAAATAGCCAGTCAGCTAATATGTGTTTCATAAATCTCTACTCAACTATCTCTGATTTTTTCTGATAAAGACAGATATTAAGATGGAAAAAACCAACATAAGACACATCTAAATAATACATTTCGCATGCACGAGAAGTGATATTTGCAAAGATTGCGATACTGTAAAATGCAGTTGGAGATACAAATGACATAGTCCCTTTATCTGGACCTTCAGGGTTCGTGGCATCCAGTACCTTTAGTCAACCAGTCTATAAGTATTACATGGGCAAATTCTTATAATAAATAACCACCAGATCCTTAATGGTGTGCCACTTTGAAGATCTGCTGAAGGATTTCCCTAGCCTATTCATCCTCCCCAGGACGTGAGTCACTCCTCTGTCCAGAGTACCCACCCTACTGCCCATCAGACATTTCAGACTAATGGCCTGACATTTAGAACTCATGATCAAGGAACGTTTTAAAAATGTGTCCGTGTCTTTGTCTGTGTGTACGCATGCTGTGTGCACGCAAGCGTCATTGGAGGCTGGAAGGGGTGGCAGAAGATCCGTCATAAAAGGCTAGAAGGGATTGTACACAATAAGGATACCTCACAACGGTAAATTTTTATCTGGCTCTTGATAGCCTGAAAGTCATGATCCTCTTCCTGTCTTAGCCTTTCGAGTGCCAAGATTACAGGCATGAGCCACGATACCCAGTAAAAAGCATTTTTTTAAGATTAAATTGATAGATAATAGAATCTTAGGAGGTCCTAGCATCCTGAAGTCATGAATTTCCCTCGCTACACTACACGAACCCAGTGTCTATGCCC
The DNA here is from genome assembly GCF_000317375.1 of Microtus ochrogaster. Lineage (NCBI taxonomy): Eukaryota > Metazoa > Chordata > Mammalia > Rodentia > Cricetidae > Microtus > Microtus ochrogaster. Next base: position 6,087,529 of record NW_004949113.1, read on the forward strand.
AGGTCTGCCTTTCCTTGTATGCTTAGGAGAGAACTGGAGTAGGCTACACAGCACTGAGATTTCCTGAGGTGTCCTCCTGGGCTCCACTTGGGACCTCGCTACAAAGCAGGCTGCTGCCTAGCTCTACTTGCTCTAGCCTACCCAAAGGCTCTGCTCCGCACTCTCCCCCTGTCCTCGGACACTGACTACGTGGGTGGTACCTATAATAGAGTACATTATAAATCGAGAAAGTGTTTCCTCATGAAACTTTAGGAGCGAGCATTAATTAAATACATATTTTTTTACATGGGATCAAATAACATTTGCCGCTGAAGTCATTAAGGGTGGAGATATAAACTCATTAAATGAATGCTGGAAAGATCAAAACGTTCAGGAATTACTGACTATCATTTTCACCACCTTGAGCTCGTTTTAGAAAATGAAATTGGCTATGATGTCACACAGCAGAGCTTTCATTGAGAATAAATCAGTCTTGGTTCCAGTATTCTACAGGAAAATTTAGTAACTGGGATGTGATTCATTTGAGAAAATCAAGTCCATCTTTTTGTAGTTAAGTGAATAGGTGTGATTTTCCTGTTTCTCATGCATTTCTTCACAAATTTTCTCACCTATTTAGTGTGTGTGTGTGTGTGTGAGAGAGAGAGAGAGAGAGAGAGAGAGAGAGAGAGAGAGAGAGAGAGAGAGATCTATCACAGGTATCCATATGCCATGGTGTGTGTGTAGCTCAGAGGACAACTCCATGGATTTGCTTCTCACCTGGCATGTGGGATCTAGGGGTCAAGCTCAGGCGGTGAGGCGTGCAGGCTAGCTCCTCCACCCACAGAACCATCTCACCAGGGCCCAAACCATTTCTTCTTTGTGAACGGTTCTGGTTTCAACAAGATGATCTTAGAAACAACAGCAAACAGCTGGCTTTCAAAGAAGGCTCGTTTAAAAAGAAAGGAAAAGGTTTCCCTATACTTCAGACAGATCTACTTATCAAAGTCAGTGGGGGGTGTCATTCTGATAGAAAGAGACTTTATTGGGCTTTCAAATAGCACCAAGAAGTCTGGGATACAGACCGAATCTTCTGACACAGCAGAGGAACACAAAGGGAATACACAAATTCCATCAGTCCTTAAAGCTTAGGAGAAAATAAACTAAGCAAATCTACAGCAATCTAAAAACCAGAAAGACAGTAGAAATGGGTTTGGAGGAGTTGACATTTTTGAGGTCCCCTTTTGCACACCTGCAATCCTAGCAATAGACTAAGGCAAAAGGGTTGTGAGTTCAAGGCCATCTTGGATACATAAGGAGACTTTGTCTCAAAGATATAAAACAGAAAATTTGAAACACTGCAATAGTATTTGTTCAAGAAAATATCACATCGAGTAAACAAAACTCAATTATATTCTTCTTGGGAAGATAGAAGAAAATTATATCGAAGGATTAAGAATAAGATGATAAAAGTAAAATAATTACCAACACCATTAAAGCTTGTCTGCTGACACTATCACAATAAAGCAACGTTTAAGGGACAAGATCTCTAACAGGGATAAGGAGAGCTATCTCACAAAGAAAGAGAAGTAGCTACCAAAAGATTAAAATTATATAATTGTATTATATACATCTTAAAATATGCCTTGTTTCACAGAGTAGAAGAGTTTAGCATACTTCCATTAAAAACTAATATATCATATGTCCAAAACTAAAACAAAACCAAGAAAGAACATATATGAATAACATAATCAATGTACTAATAAAACTTGCACAATTTCTTCTTCAAGTGACTCACTAGAGTAGTCATGGTTCTCTAGATTAACAGAATTTATAGAATGAAAATATGTTGGACTTATTAAAATATATATACATATTTTCTACGTATTAGAATGACTTACAGGCTGCGGTCCAGCTAATCCAACAATGACTGGCTGTGAATGGAAAGTCCAAGAATCCAGTAGCTGCTCAGTCCATAAAGCTGGATAACTCAGCTGGTCTTCAGTAGACACTGGAATCTTAAAGAAATAGGCTCTAATGCCAGTGAATAAATAGACTTAGTATCAAGCTGAAGGAAATCAGGCAAAGAGTAAAGCTTCCTTCTTCCATGTCCTTATACAGGCTTCCAGCAGTTGTGGTCCAGATTAAAGGCACATCTTCCTGCATCAAGATCCTGATTAAAGGCATGGGTCTTAATAACTCAAAGGTCTGGGTTAGGAATGAATCTACCTATTCAAATTAAGCAAAAATCCCTCTCAGGTGTGCCCTTCATTTTCGTAATACCTAGGAACACATTTTATCTAGAACTTCTAGTGGCCACACCAACTTCCAGGGTCACAGAAGAATTTCCTACCAAGCCACCACACAGCCACCACACTCTCCTAAGAACCAGAGAGAGATACAGAGACCAAGGCACAAACACCCACCCAACAAAGACAAGACAGGATATCAACATCTGGAATTGCAATCTTCCCAAACGAAACAATCTCAGACCAGCAAAATCAGAAGAAGGGACACACACACCACCACCACCACCATCACCATCAAACCAAGACACCTAGATGCCAGTGTAGAAGCACAATCAGTCACAGCAAGGATAATGTGTTTTCTGCTAGAGCCAGCAAGGCCCTGTGTGTTGCAACATAGTTGAAGTACAAGACAAGAACCTTAAAATTGCCTTTAGGAATGTGATAGAGATCCTTAAAGAGGGAATGAATAGAGCCCTTAAAGAAATCTATGAAAACACAAGCATGCAGTGGAAGGAAATGAATAAAATAGCTCAAGACATGAAAGTGGAAGTGGAATCAATAAAGAAAACCCAACCCGAGGGAAACCTGGAAATGAAAATTTAGGAGCTTGAACAGGGACCTCTGAGGCAAACCTCAAGAACAGAATACACGAGGTGGAAGAGTGAATCTCAGGCATTGGAGACACAATGGAAGAAACGGATGCCTTGATTTAAAAAAAAAAAATGTTAAACCTGCCCACTTCTGCTGAAAGATTAATGTAGTACTGACATGTTAAAAGAAACAAATAAAACAATACAATCTATTCCAATGGTGTGAAACTTACCTGAAATGGACAATCTTTTAGACAAAATAATAACTAGAATCAAGTCAAAATTACCTCTATATTAAATCACCATTCAATATTTTACTCTAAAAGAAGAAAGAATATTTTCTCCTGTATAGATACCAGCCTTGGGTTTCCCACGGTTGGAATTTCCTGCTCAATGAGAAAATAACTCTTGTTTTACAGTGTCAGAAACCAAGAAGGTAAGCTACCCTAATAGGTTTTTCCTTTGAATTTAATTTGTAACAGTTTTATTACAATATAATTCTTAGAGCACACAATTTGTCCATTTAAGCCTTGAGGTTACAACATTGATCTTTCTCATAGGTGTCTAACTGTCCCCTCGACAACCCAGAGGAAGCTATCAGTAACAGACACTGCCCAGTCATTCTTGGATTGTTTTGTTTGTTTATTTCTTTATTGGTAACTTCAAAGGCATATCATAGCTTTGTTTTTAAAAGGCCTGTGCTGCAGAGTCAATGTAAAAACACAGATAGTTCCATTAGTTTGATAGCAATAAAAAAAAAAAACAAAAAAAAAAAAAACAAAAACAAGCAATCCCAAAACGGAAAACTGAGGGCAAGGGAAAAGGCCCCTATGCAGGGGTTAAGCTATCGCTGTTCAATGCACCAGGCCTGGCTGCAGTTCCCCCACCTCCCCCAAGTATTGCTGCTACTATGAGGGTCAGGGGCAGCAATTGTCCTGTGGGAGCCATGATCATCTGGGTAATGACCCTTTTTTCTTGTGGGGTGTGTGCAGCTTCTTCATGTCCTGGATCTTGTGCAGTAGGCCAGAGGTGAGGGTGTGTGCAGCTTCTTCATGTCCTGGATCTTGTCCAGTAGGCCAGAGGTGAAGGCCTCAGTGGGCTGGAACAGCCAGCTAACAATTCCTTACCTCTAGCAGCCCAGGTAGTGTTGAGTTCCATGTCCGAGAGTTCATCCACATTTATCTCTAGGATCTCTTCCTGGAGTAGACAGTAAGGTGTGTGTGGGGGTGCTGTGAGAATCCAAATTTCTATCGTTTATGCCATGCAGTCATGTTTTAGCATGGCAGCACGAGCCAGCTAACACAGCTTTCATTCCTCTGTATGCCAGGCTGACCTAAGTGCTCTGATAGAAACATTTTCCCCTGCTGGATAGAAGTGATGAGAACCAAGATGATCCTGGCTCTGTCCTGGGGTGGCGCTCAGCCTTTTCTCTATAAATACGAGTGTTACTTGGGAGGTTTCAATGTTCCTGTCTACTCTGACTTTTTCCAATGCTCCTATGTAAATGGGTATTGGGTATTGCTAAATTTTTTTTTAATTCTGTAAGTTAATTTGATCTTCTGCTTTGAGTGTCTTGAAGTTATGTTACTGTTTGAGATTCATTTCCCTCCATGGTGCTGTGTAAATGTCCAGTGTTGCTCACTCTGTACTCCGCAAGTCTTTCTGGCATGCTCCCTTTGTATCAAAGTGTGTTCTAATGGCCTTTGCCACTTCTTATTTCGCTCACTGCTTGCAGCGGTACACGGTTTGACTTCATATCTGTGGGTTTCCGAAATGTCATCCTGCTGTTAATTCTCAGTATCACCCCCATTGTGTGATCAAATTTATTAAGTCTAAGTTTGTGGTCTGCGGATCATGTGTGTGTTTTACCAGAATGTGTGTTGTGTTGCTGGATGCGGTGTTCTCCAGATGTCGGTGAGGACTAATTTGAGGTGCTGCTCAGCTCTTGCGTGTCCTTTCTTGTCTTCTGTCTATCACATTCCCAGTATCAAAGTGGTTCATGGATGCCTATACTATCTTCCAAATGCCTACTTCAGCTTCCCATTTTTGTCAGTCTTTCCTAAGTCCAAGGGGCCCCTTTCAGATGCATGCATGCTTATAGTTGCTATAGCTTCCTTTCGCCGTTGCTGTGCAGCGTCTGTCTTTTCCTCTTGCAGCCTGGTCTAGAATGACTTCCCAGGTGTGGGTGTAGCCACCGCAGCTCCCTTCTGAGAGCTGTGCTCAGATCTCTCCCACCCCTCCCCTTTCAATGCACTTGTCCCGTTGACTCTGGTGTATGTCTCCTACAGACAGTGAGTAATTAGGTCTTGTTTCTTTTTTCTTTTTTTCTCCAGTGTGAGAACCTGTCCCTTGCTTGGGTGATTTAATAGACTCATATTTAGTGAAATTACGTACTTGCTACCCCATGTCAGGTTTTGCTTCCATATGTCAAGTGTTTTGTTAAACCTCTCCATCCCCTTTGTGGACTTTTTTTGTTTGGTGTTATCAATGGTAACAATTTAATTGTTTTAGCAATTTCCACTACTTTTACAAGTGTAAAAGCTATTTCTCCAATCATCTCTGGAGTTTTTATAGTAACCTATAAGAACCCACTTGAGATGTATAACGGTTCTCGTGAAACGGCAAAGCAGAAAATCCTGAGATGTAGCTCCACCCCTTCCCTTTATGCTGCACAGTAAGAATTATTTATAACTGGTTCTCAGAGCCCAGTCAGGCCTGGAACTCTCTACATAGCTCGGCCTGTCCTTGACTGCATTTCCTCCTGCCTCAGCCTCCCCAGGGCGAGAATTACAGGTGTGCGCCACTGTCCTTGGATTCTGGTGCTATTTTCATAAGCAGAATTCCTATTATATGGTAAAAACTCTGATATAACTATTGCTTTATATGCTTCTATGTTTATTATTAAGAAAAGCTAAATGAACTAGAGAGCTCTGTTTTTTGTTTTGTTTTTTAGTTTTGCTTTCTGCTTCTCCCCATTTTTTCCTGAGGCCTGGAGTTGCCATCCTGTGTGGTTTCCTCAGCCCAGTGTGCTTTTCTCTCGCCTTCCTCCTCTGCACCGTGATTAGCAATTATCTTACAGGAACGCACGTTATAAGTCAACATATAATTATAGTCACCTGTCACTTAACAACAGGGCTATAGGAGGTGAAACGTGTCATTGGGTGATTCACGGCTGTGAAAACATCCAAGAACACACTGTCACAAGCCCGTGTGGAAGCCTCTTGGTACATGAGCACAAATCTGTACAGCATACTACAACACTGAACGCTGTAGTTAATTTTAACAGCAGGGTATTTGCATATCTCAGCATTAAAAGGTGCGGTTAAAAACAGTAATGGGTAAAAATGTCACGTGTATGTAAGTCACTCGCCTAAATGGAGCTTCTGAGATGCTCTTCTGGGTGAGTCGGTGAATGGCTGGTGAGCATGAAGGCCTCTGACGTAACCGTCCTACTGCAGCTAAACACCCTGCACGTGGGCTATTTATTTTATTGTTTTTAAACTATAATCACTAATTTCATAGTAGCTTTTCACATTATAAACTTCAAGGTTTTAACCTTGTGACTTTTCTGATGATGCTTACCTTAAACACACATTGCCTGGGTGTACCAAAAATAGCTCCCTTACATCCTGTTCTTTAGGCATCTTCTACATTTTGTATTTATTCATTTTTGATTTTTGTTAACATACACACACCTTTGTTATTATGCTTTTCAGCTGTACAGTTTCTATGGGGTTCACTTTTTAGATGCCCGCCTCTTTCTCTTAGCTTGATTGATCCATTGTCACACCCTTTACCTCTTCAGCAAGGGTGTCTTTCTTTTTCTTCTTTATTTTATTTTATTTGAGGGTATCTCTTCATCAGTTGGAAGCAGGTGCTCTCCCCAGAAGCTTCTGTCACCTCCTGTCATCTGGTTTGTGATTTGTCCTGCTTTCTTATGGGGTGGTTAGGCACAGGACAGTAATCCACGGTGTGTCCCCATTGCTTGCTTGTTCATTTAGCTGGTGGACAGCTGGGAAAGTACTATGGCTGAGAGCTGTCTCCTCCCGTTTTATAATCCTCTCTAAGGCTGAGATTAAAGGCTTGCAGTACTGGGATTAAAGATATGCACTGCCCGGTTTCTATGGCAAACTAGTGTGGCTACTGGGATTAAAGGCGTGTGTTCCCCTTACCTGGTCTATAAGGCTGAGCAGTGGGGCTGTTTTAATTTCAGGTTTTTGGGAAAGCTTTATTTATCAACAAAACAATTGAAAAGCCACTACATTTTCCCTTTTGTCTAAAATAAAAAAGAAAGCTATGACTAATATAAGAAAAACTATATACCATAAGTACAATAACTATAGATAATATATACAGGCGATACATACATCAACAACATCTAGTCCATTTGCATTTGACAAATTCAGAGAAAATGCTCCATATCCATCCTGCCTTAGTGAGTCCAAAGTCTTGTACCTAATTTACTTTCTATCATAACTTGTTTTCTGCATCTGATAAACTATAACTAACTAATCTTCAATTCCCTGAGGGACCCAAGAAAGAAATAATATTAACTGAGTAAGCAGAAAATGTGAGCAAGCAAGCAATGTGAGTAATGACAGAAACAGCTGGCTGCCTGGACAGTCACCCACAGTTCCTCCACAACATTGGGGCATCCATCTTCAGCCTACAGACCTAGCATATCCGACAGAGTTTTCTGTGAAGAGGGCTATTTTGTGTTCTGCTTGTCTAATTAGGACAGCATACTGTCAGCAGTCGTGGCAGGGGGCATTCTCTTGCCCAGTGGCTTACTGTATTTTTAGCTTGTCATATCTATATCCTACTTTCTTTTCAAAACAAGAATATATATATTCTTTGCAGAGTAGATTCAATAATCTACCCTTTTATCCCATCCTATCTACTTGGTTGGGCCAGGTCACCCTGGAATTCCGCCACTCTCGGGATGACACTCAGGAGTCAAGCGTCACTACCTGCCAGACTTTGGTCTTTATGATGACAATGCTCTGGGATGCACATCATCCCCCATCTGATCCAATAGCTCAGGTCTCTCAGATGGATGTCTCTGAGGTCAGTGTTCGAGGCTTGCTCTGACCCTGAAAAGATTTATTTTAGCTGTCTCTTCTGTCAGTTCCTGCTAGAAAGCAGACCACTCCAGGGTGTAGCTTGTTGCTTTTACCTTCCAGACTTCTATTGATTTTTCTGAGAGCATTTAAGCCTGAGCTTCATTCAAACTTTATTACAAATGCAATCAGCTCCTCAAAGGAGGGCTCTTAAAGGAGAAACTCTCAATACCCACCTCTGCACTGGGTAAAAACTCTAAGCCTTAAACTCCAGAGCTGGGGTCGTGATTGGTAGCTTACCTCCCAAGTTCAAAGTTCAGGGAATTGGGTGGGGACAGTAGCCTGGATCTTTTATGCTTGCCAAGCCCTAAGAAATGGCTTGAGATGGGGGAGGATGTAGTGCTCCCAATGTGCCTTGGCTTCCCAGAGCCTCTACCCTAAGAATAGGTGTTTGGTGGAAAAACACAGCAAGGGGAGATGAGCAAGGCTATGTGTGCTCCTTCAGGAAAGCACAACTCTCAACTTGCAGTTCCAGGAATGGAATACTGAGTTTGGAGAGCACCTGCCTTCTGTTTATGCTGAGCCGGAGAAGGGAGAGGGCATGACCATGGTTCAAATGCTGTCACTCTTAACAAGTTCCTGGAGGCTTTCTTGAAATGCAATTTATTTTTGATTCTTCGGGTTTTCTGAATTAAATTTAAAAGTATTTCTAACCCTCTAAAAATATTATTGCGTTTTTTTTAATGGATAATGTTTTAAAATCAATTCACACTAGCCTGCCTTGCTGTGTGGGAGGCCCATGTCACAGGATGTGCCTCCCCATTTGAGAAGTGGGGTGCTCTTGATGCACTTTGATAGCCAGAAAGCAGTATGCAGAAACAAACAGTTGTTTCACAAAAAGAAAAACACTGACCTGTCTGTCTGTTTCTTTGTTGTCTCACTATATAGCCCAGGCTGGCCTCAAACTCACACTTCTTCAGTGCTGGAATAGACACGTGTCACAATGCCCAGCTGACCAAACTTAAATAAAAACTCAATAAAATGTTAACAAAGAGGGACAGCCATCGCTGGATCGCACCTGCCAACATGAAATTCAATCTCTTTGTGACTTCTGACCAAATCACGAACTGCAAATGGCATTTCAGGGCACCTCCTCTCACTCAGAGGAAGATCATGGCTTCCTCTTTCCAAAGAGCTGAGACAAAAGTGCAATGTTCACTCCATGCCCACTCGGAAGGATGATGAATTCAGGTTGTCCGAGGATGCTACAAAGGCCTGCAAACTGGCCAAGTGGTCCAAGTGCACAGGAGGAAATATGTCATCTACACTGAGTGCAGCGAGAAGGGGTTAATGGCCCAACTGTCCATGTGGGCATTCACTCCAGCAAGGACCACAACAAGATCCTGGAAAGGGAAGCCAACTCTCGACAAGTAGGAAAGGAGAAGGGCAAACACAAGGAAGAAACGATTGAGAAGATGCAGGAATATGAACATTCCATAAACAACTTTCATTAAAGACTGCTTAAGTAAAAAAAATTGCTAACAAATTGAGTTAGGCAACATATTTTTAAAGTAATGATTAATTCATTTAACCATAATGTAATGTGCTCAGAATTTCAGAATTCTAGAATAATCTAATATCAGACATACTCTTTTTAAAAGAACACATTAATTTATACTATATACTACCACTTACCATTACAAGAAATAAAACTTGGAGGGAGGTGGGAGGCTGGGAGGAGGCGGAAACTTGTTTTTTTTTTCCTTTTCTCAATAAAAAAAATAATAAAATAAAAAAAGAAATAAAACTTCTTTGTATTTTTATGAGTGCAGTGTGTAAGTGGTAAGTAAAAGTAGAAAATGGACTATGTATATAAAATTTCATAAAATATTTCTCCCAAAATGGAAAGAAAAGGGAATGAGCTAGCAGACTTCAACTTGATCTGATGGTTGTTTGCTGATGTATAAAGAACACTTATCTCTGTATTTATATAGAAACATGTCGATAACAAATAGACTGGTGGATTTTTGGTGGCAGATGATAGATAGATAATACATAACAGAAAAGTCAACTTGCAAGGAGTAACTCAAATGCTCCTGCAATTCTGAAACTCAGTCTTACTCCAGAGCTCCTGTTAGAACCAGATGTCACCTCTGAGGCTCCTCACACTCTTGAGATCCATTTTCCCATTGGCCCATTTGTAGTCAGAGTAGGAGCTCCATAATCTTGATTAAATTCCCAGCCCCAGCTTAACTTCCTTGCCTGATAATCAACCATGGGTGAATCGTGTCTTCTCTCTATGCTTCTACCAGTGAGATGGATTGAAAGGTCCTCCCTATGAGTCACCGTGTAGAGCAGTGATCTCTTGCGGGAAGTGCTCCAAGCATAGGAGGAACACAATTCCTAAGCATGAGGATTACTATGGTAGTGCTTCTTTTTCTTCTTGCTGTCAGTGGACAAGAGCATCTAAAACACCTAACATATACAGATGTTCTGCTGAGCACTCTGTCTCCCCACTCAAAAGCCATTTATAAAACGTGTCCCCAACATTAGCTGCCACCACGACCTACAGAGCTTTCCAATGGACGAGAAGCATTTATCTCCCCTTAAGGGCTTCTTTCCCACCCTCTTTTAGGTTCTACTCCACATTCCAGGAGAATTTAACGCCCAGTGGCCTTGGTCTTGATAAATGCATAGCCTTTTCTTGAGGCCATCTGTCTAAGCTCAGCTCTAGAAAGGGAGCGTTGTCCATGCCAGAGTCATCGACCCAGGAGAGAATTAGTTCAGACAGTTTCACAAAACAGTGCCTGGCCTTGGCTCTAAAGCCCTCTCAACTTTGCTCCAATTGCCCCCAGAACTAATGACAGACTTAATTAACCCAGCGATTCCTTAGGGAGAATTGCTCTCTTTTCTTAGGCAACGGATCCTGATCTTCAAGCCCAGATTTATTGGGAGACATTAAGAGGTAACATAGTCAGGTCTCAGCCCCAAATGCCTGTCTATAGCAAACACCCTTCAGTTAAGTCCTCCCATCGCCCAGATAGAATATCTGTCCTTCTGAAATAAGAATTAACCCTTTGGTTTACGTTTCCCTTTTTGAAGCTTAGGGTAAGGAACACAGCAGCTACTGATGAATGAGTCCATCAGAATAGTCACTTTGGGGTTGTAGAAGGTTTTCCAGCACCGTCAGAAATGCATAGATAAGTCTTCTGATGAAACACTCCCAATCCTAAGTGACATTTTTAGCTGGCACAAATGTTTATCCTCAAGTGCTTTCTCTGCTGTCAGCACAAGCTGGGCATTTTTACGATGCAGTCCACATCCACCCTGAGTCCCAAATCTGGGCAGTTGTCAGAGAAGGCACCAGAAACTGTCTTGTCGGCATTACTCACAACACTGGTAGCAAGATCAATAGCCGCAGTTCACCGGGAAGCTGCAAAGCCCAGCAAGGGGTCATTTTTGACACAAGGAATTTAGTGAGAATGATGTTATTCTTTACAAAACCCAAAAGGCAGTTTCCTCGGGTTAACAAAGACAGTGCTGAAGCCGCAGCCTTTGGGCCAGAGAATGCCACCTGGGAATGCTTCTTCCTGGGAAGGAGCTGTGTGGAAACACAGCGTTCAAAGGGAGAAAAAAGTACAATTGAGTTTATGTGTGCCAACGTTGTGGTGAGGCAGTGTGTTCTTGGCAGAGCTTCAAGGTTCGGAAGGGGGTACACCAAACCCCTCTTGTTCTCTTCTACCTTCCTGGGCTTCCACAAACTTAAGTCTCTAGAGATGTTGCTTCTTTACAAGGTAGGTGTGGTCTTCTGGAAAGAAGAAGAAAAGAAGAAGAAGGAGAAGGGGGAGAGGGAGGAGAGAAATACTGGAAGTATGATTTATTCACTACACATGAGCAGGTAGAAGTGCGGGCACTGGGGTGACCATGGCCGCGCAGATAAGTAGAACGTCAATGGAACCGGCCTGTGTGCTGAATACTTCTGAGAGGCAACGCTATCACTTTACCTACACCTAGAAGTGTCTCTTTAACTAGGAAATTTCAAAACATGCTAAGTAAAACAATCTAACCAATACTATGGATAAGCCAACTGAAGGTTTATTAAGTAACCCCCTTGAATGTAGGTCCAACACAAGCATTCACCATCATGAAGGAAGTCATTTCTTGATGGTCTGTTGTGTGCACACAATATAACAGCTTTACTCTGGGATCAGACACTGAGCCACATACTAGATCTTTTTCTGTTGTGGCGACCAAACGTCATGACCAAGACAACTTAAGGAAAGCAGTTTATTTTGCCTTGCAGATCCAGAGGATGAAAGTCCTTCCTGGCGGGGAAGCATTGAAGCAATTAACAGTGAAGGTGGCAGAACAGGAAGCCAAGGGCTCACCCCTCAGCCACAAGCACCAAGCAGCGAGTGAACAGGAAGTAGGCCCTATACCATAAACCATCAAAGCCTGTTCCTATTACATACTTCCTCCATGAAGACCTTACCACACAAAGGTCCCCAAACAGTGCCATCAACTGGGGACCAAGTCTTAGAATAAAGGAACTTAGAGGGGAATATTTCTCATTTAAACCACCAACGGCCATAAAGGTGGACAATGAAAAGTAGGTAATACATGTGTCTATTTTACTGATGAGCTCTCCAGTCATTTATAATGTTTCTCAAAGTGGGGTCTCAAGACGGGCAGTCTTAAACATCACCTAAGAGCTCGTTAGGAAAACAGATTCTTAGGTCCAGTTCAGACCTACTGAGTTATTTGGCTGATCTCTAGCAATCTTACATTTTAATACAACACTTCCAGAAAATTCTAAGGTGTGCTGCTACAGTTTGAAAACATCTACCTGGGATGAAGTTTCTTGAAAGTCTTGATTGCACACTGAAGTAACCTAGATAACATCAAAAACTGGGTGTAGATCACAGTCCTAGACACTTTTATTTGGTTGATTTGGATAAATAGATTTGCCATCTGTTTCAGGCAGTTGTAATCAACAATACCACTACAAGAGATATGGATTGGCCGGGCGGTGGTGGCACACACCTTTAATCCCAGCACTCGGGAGGCAGAGGCAGGCGGATCTCTGTGAGTTCGAGGCCAGCCTGGTCTACCAAGGGAGTTCCAGGACAAGCCACCAAAGCTACAGAGAAACCCTGTCTCGAAAAACCAAAAAAAAAAAAAAAAGACCGAGAGATGGATTGTCCCAATGTCCCCACAAAAATGAAGGAAGGAAGGAAGGAAGGAAGGAAGGAAGGAAAGAGAGAGAGAGGAAGGGAGGAAGGGAGGGAGAGAGGGAGAGAGGGAGGGAGGGAGGAAGGAAGGAAAGAAGGAAGGAAAACTGTGGAGGCAAAGCTGAAACTCAAATCTGAGACAAATGTGAATTCTGTCCATACATTGTCTTTGCTCAGAGTCTAGCTGAGGACCAGCAGCTGCATCCTCTGAGAGGAGCTTGCTAGGGATGAAGAATCTCAATTCCTCGCCTCCACCTGGGGTATCGAATCTGAATGTTAACAAGATCTCTAGATGAGGGACAAAAACTATAAAATGGGGGGGGGGCAGACCATTACTCAATGAACTTTTATCATATACTCATCCATGTTGATTTAAGTGTCTATCAGTATGGCGGTTACGTTGTGAAGATATTGATGAGATTCCGTTCCAATCCCGTGCGTTTTCTCTATGTGATATCCTGAGTACTCTTGTCTATTCATTGACAAATTAGCTGCTGCTTCCTGGAGATATGAAGAAGCTTACACAGCCTGGTACAAAAAAAAAAAGTGCATTGACGTTTTAGAAGAGTCTTTCAAATGTACAGTGGAGTCAAAAAGAAAGAAAGGCTAAGAAACACACTTCAAAATCTACTGCAGCCAGAAGACAAAATTTCGCTGAACTCCAGGGCCAAGCCCAGAAACTTCTAGTCTTGAGTTCCTGCTATAATGGGAAGGAGGGGAGGACTGTGTGATGAGACGCCATTCTCTCCTCCAAAGGAGTTAAGAATTCATCCAGCAGGAGAGTGAAAAATAAAACGAGTGATCATTATCGTTAGTGTTGGGACTGCACCCTAGAGCCGCAGAGATGAATTTCCCAGCTGAAATGCAGGGAAAGAAGAAAGAAAATCGCTCAAGGACACATGGCATACAAATATTAGCTTTGTAAAACGCAACCTTGCCCCCCCCACACACAGGCATGTCAATAAAGGACAAATGGAAACATTTTCAAGGATAAATATTCCATTTGATCGGCAGTCGCCTCTGAGAAGGAGGCGGCAGCTGAGAGGGGCCCACAAGGAGAACGCGGCATGCACTCATCTTACTGTACTCCACTTCTGAAGATGATGGGAGGGAAGTCCTAACACCTGGGCCTTGGTGACATTCTTCATGTAGCTTTGCATGTCGGGACCACCTACTGTCTGTTTCCTTAGAAAGAGGACACAAAACAAATCAAAAGCAATTCTTACTTCTCTCACTGTTTGAGGGTTGGGGATCAACACTCACATGCCTGACAGGAGAACAAAGCAGTTTACATGACACTCGGCAGAGTCCGGGCGTGTGGGTTGGGATATGGATGAGCCCCACTTGCATTCTGAATGCCTCATTAATTTATATCTATGAAAAGTAATATTAGTCACGTTGGATACACAGGTGTGTATCAATCAATGTACACACCCATGAACACCCGTGCTCAAGTACACATACAGCAGGAGTTTGAGAGTTTCAGAAGATGGTGGGCATAAGCTTCATCTACCATCTTGGGCTTAGTTTGTTTCCCCTTGTTCTACTGACACCAATGATGGGGAAACTGAAACAGACCTGCCATCAGAATGAGTCTAGCTGGAGTGACACGGAACCGGCACACAGACGCACTTGCCCAGTGCCGAGCTTTGTTCTAATCTCACTGCTTGGGAACCTGGATCCCTTCAGAGGATTCCTGTGAGGTAAGGTACTGTCAGCTTCATTTTATATACCCATCGAAGCCACGGTTTTATCACAAAGCTAATCAGAGTCAGAGCCAAGATACAATGAGGTCAGCTGTCTCTGGAGTTCACACTGAACCAGCCCCTTCAATACCTTGCAGAAGTGATCAGGACAAGAGAGTGTGTTTATTCCGTAAATTAATAAAGATTTTCTCATAATCATTACTCTTCTCAAACGACAGGAACTACCACATACGGCAAGAGCTCCGTAGTTTAAGAATTCAAATAAAAATGACCCCTCTGACTAGAAAACTGTCTGAACCCCTTGCAGTACAAGGCTGGTCACTGGGTCAGCCATGTCACTTGGACACTTAGAGATACAGACCCAGAGACCCACGCTGGGGCTGTTGAAGCACAGCTCCTGTTGAATGTTGTCCATAGTGTGGGAGGAATACTGGACATAAACAAGGCCCATATTCTGAAGCCACACTGACCAGTTTAAATTCAGGCTCTTAACTACAATGTAGATTGGAACAAGTTTTTTAAAATTTGCTTTGCTTCAGTTTCCTCTTATTATATATATGTGTGTGTGTGTGTGTGTGTGTATGTGTGTGTGTGTGTATGTGTGTGTATCTCATATATGTGTGTGTGTATAATATATATACAAACACATACATACACATACATATATACATATATATACATATATATGAGATTAACACTGTCTTCAGAAAGCTTTTTGAGAGTTACGTACCTAAGGACTTAGCATAGGGCCTTACATTCACTGTGTTTAGTATGTGTGCTCTCTATGTTATTTGCCAGCTCACGTCAGTTCTGCTACCTAAAGGATGAGATGAACATCCATCCATACCACACTCTCCCTGGGGAACACAGAGTGTGTCGATGTGAACCTCGACCTGAGTCTTCAGGCCAGAGCTCTGACTTGGAGGATGCACACTTCCTCTGCACTACAGCATCTGGAAAAGGGAAAAGGTTAGAAGAAAATGGTTAAATGATGCAATTATCCCATAAAATAATATATGTGCCTGAAAGAGGAATATGCTTTCGGGCAATGATCAGACGCAAGACAAGAAAACCACGTTCTTCAAATCTGTTTTGCTTTTGACTTCATTAGTGTGGCTTCAAAGCCAACTGAAGCTCCTCGGAAGTTAAGCAGTCTCTCGGAAACTCAGTCTACCCCTTTAGGTAGACAGAATAGGGATTTGAGGGTGGGAAGTCACACCAGAGTGTGTTGAGTGTGTTCCTAGATTACCATCTAGAGTTCCAGGGCTTTGCTCATGGGCCTCCTTCTAGGTGGTCTTTCGTCTCTGCAAACAAAGATTGGGTAACTGAGTTCCCATTGTTCAATCATGGCTGCCCCTTGCCAGACCTCACTTTCGGCACTGTGCTTGTCTGTGAATAGACACCATGCAAAATGTGAAGAAAGAGCGAGGGAAGAAGATTCTATTAGGAAAGCTTAACGTTCTCAAGGGTCTCCCATCCCCAATTCTCTAACTGGATTCAAATCATTTTTAATGCCCATAAATACGGTGTCTCCCAAGAAGAGATCATCTTAAGCACTGAAAAACAGATTGATTTTATTGTCAAGGGAACAACTGTGTTCAAATTCCACCTAACAACTATATTTTCATCGCTGGACACTTTTTTTTTTCTGTTAACTGGAGCACTTCCAATACACTCTTCTACTATTGCCTTTGAAGGGGAATTAATACGGTCTCATTAAGTTTCTGTTTATTTGAAGCAAAACATGTGGACGGAAAGAATTTCCAAGCAGGTGTTTGCCATAATACAACTCTCCTCCGCTCCCTCGTGGCCATTCCAAGCTCTTGTGGCCCATAACACCTTCCGTCAAACACAGCTCATCGGACTGGGAGAGTGACTTCTGAAATGCTGTCCAGTACAGTCCTGGTTTGGCTCCTCTCCACCATCCTGCAGGAATCATAGAGAACAGCGTTAACCTGCTCCAAAGGGCTCTTTCTTTCTTCTCCCACTCAGAAATGTCTAATGAATCCCCAGCAAGTATTAAAAACAAATAAAATATTTTATCAGCAAGTAAAAGTTTGAATGTCCAAAATACTCATGTTCGATTTGAAGAAGACCAAAGGAAGGGAGGGAGGGAGAGAGGGAGGGACGGACGGAGTGGGGGAGGGA
>NW_004949113.1:6104588-6151428 GCF_000317375.1 Microtus ochrogaster
GGGAAGGGAAGGGAAAAAGGGAAGGAAGGAAGAATGGAGAGAAGAAAGGAGAAAGGGAAGGAAGGAGGGAGAGAGAGAGAATGGTGCAAGTTTTGGTGGTACTATTGTAACAGGACCCCCACCATGGCTATTTTCCTTTGGTTCTTATTTAGGCTGTGTCCTTAAATGGGGTCCTCCTAGCCAGCATCCGCTCCTCTGTAAAGGACTTAGCATGCCCTTACATGAATGGGAGCATTTATGACACTCAGCTGATTCCTGTGTGGTCAGAGGAGACTTTGTCTAGTAGAAGTGGCCCGTTCCTGACAGGACAGAAGCTAATTCATGAAACTATGAAACTCCTCACTGTAGACAGTGGCAAACAAGAAAATGGTGGCGTCTTCAGCTCAGGCTTCTACCCTTTAAGAAGGTAAAGACTTTAGGCTGATGCTTCTCAAGCCCCTCCTAAGGGGGGGGGGCAGAACATGTCTGAAGTGTGACTGTGGCTGTTGGCAAAGATTCATATTCTACCTGGGGTCTCAAATATCCTTGCAGTAAATTCCAATCACTCTGAGTAATTGGTACAGGGTTGTTCATTTTGCCCCAGGGAAGTTGCTTGGCCAAGATAGCGCAGCTGCTGCTCGGGGCTGAGGAGGTACTGGCCCGGCAGTGTGATGGGGCCTCACGTGGAAGAACTCAGGAATACACAAACCCGGCTCAGCGGCCCAATGCTTCATGTTCATCCTCTCACTTAGCGGGAGACAGGCTGCAATGTGCCCATTTGACAAGCGAGGAGCCTGAGGCCCCCAGGGGTCAAATTCTTGGCCTGAAGGTATCCACATAGCAAGTAGAAGAAACAGGCTGTAACACCCTGACTGACTGACTCCAGAGTGCCTGCTCCAGGCCCATCCTGTGTATGATTTTATGTAACTGGTGATAACACCGTGGGGTGGGGGTTACCGCCTACAGACACTGGAAGACAGCAATGGACTTGACTTGGCCTTGCTGCAGGGGAAGCCTAGTTTTACTTACCTCGGGAGCTCAAACTTTTAGCGAGAATGCTTAGACGGGGAGGCAGGGGTTGCGTTTCTCCTGAGAGGCGCACACAGCTCAGTGCTAGAAGGACACAACTTTGCTAAGAATACTGTGGTGCTGGGGGGGGGGGTGTTTTCATCTTATTTTGAGCAGCACTGAGGAGGGTGCCGCACGGTTTATCCATGGAACCTTCCTGATCCCTGTTTTCTGGATTCTGTTCATACAAAACATGTCTACTTGGGGGTGGCTAAACTGGCTGAAGCCCAGCCCTCCTGATATCTTAAGGCTTGTTTCGTTTTTGCGTTATCGGTTTAACTAACAATTTGCCTTGTGGTTCCTCATCTAGCACAGGCCCAGCTGATGGGGGAAAAGCATCAGGGGAGGGGATGACTTGACTGGCGAGTAGACCATTGTGTCGGAAATAGAAATCAATAGCGGCCATGCAGATTGCAAAAGAAGCTGCAAATAAAATTACTGTAAATTTAATTAAGACATTCCAGCCAAGTCCATACATTTGGTATTGATTACCTGGCCTGCAATTTCAGGGAGTTAATTAACAGTCTCCTCCTGGACAACAAGTGAACGCCAGATCTGACGCTGGTTGTCCTAGCAACAAGTAGGCCAAAGCAGCCCACAGATTAATCGGGAAGGAAACACAGAATCATATTGAATTAGACTCAAATGCAACGGTTTAAAAAAATATGAAGAGGCAACTTCAAGTTCAAAACACGTTTCCTGAGTCCCAGTCACTTTATGATTCTAATTGGGCCAGAATGGAGTGCAGGTGCTGATGGACAGGGGGTCACAGTGAGAGGGGTGGAGGCAGATGTCACTTAAGATCACCCGTTACTGTTAGATCATTCCCCCAGCACTGCAGGCCTAGGGTACCGTCTCCACGGAATTCATCTGAAGCAAGAAAATCAGCCATTGGGAATAATCCCCTGATCAATAAAGAGAAGAAAATCTATTTCTCTTCCCCAGAACGCAGGCAATGGGAAGAAGCCCATCCTAGGGGCCACCATGGAATCTGTTTCTTGCCCTGTATTAATGCCCACGCCCCAGGCACTGATGAGTCTGCAGCCCGGGGTCCTTCCCCAGCTTCTGCAGGCTAACGAGCTTTGCTTCTTTCTGACAAAAGTAGATTTCTGAATTTGGTGGCTGCATGCAGGTTGCCTGATGACTGTGGTCCTTACTTGGCCTTGTGTTTACAGAGAGACAACATCGGTTACCCAGTCTATCACGGTACTCCACCTCTGCCTCCACCACAACCCCACATACACACCTTGTTTGTGGATGCCTGCCTGGAGCTCCCAGTTTGGTATTGCACTGGTCTGCGTTATATTGTTTTAAGTGATACCACTGGCCAAGGCATTTCCGTCCTGCAGGCTGGAAAGGCCACGGTAGACCACCGGCATCTTCTTTCTGCATCATCCCAAAGTAGAAAAGGGAAGCCAAGGGAAGCCCCCAGAAGGCACTCATTTTCCTGACGACCTGCTCTCCAAGTATTTAACCCATTCTTAAAACAAGGCCATTGATCTATTCATGAGGACTCTGCCTTAATGGCCCAATCAGGATGGCCTGGCATCAGGCATGGACTCAGCCCGATCAAAGCCCCACTTGGAGCTTTCTCACAGGAGACCATGGTCAGAATTTTCCTCATTCTTTTTTTCAGAGCGCGGCTACCGTATCTAGCATGGAGCTAGACCCTCTGGCAGGAGGAAGAGAATGATGACCGAAAGGCCAGTGAAATGAAGGAAGAAGGTGCTTCTGTGTGTGTGCATGCATGCATTCATGTGTGTAGATTCAAATATGTATGTGATATAAGAGGATGCATGCGCACACGTATACACACATATGTATGTGTGCCTATATGTAATGGGAGAGATTGTGTGTGGGTGTAGGCATACACGTGTGTGCAAATATATGTTCTGCAAGAGCATACATTATGTCATACATGTGTATATAACCACGTATGTGATAGATGAACACATGTGTGCATGCATGCATATGCTGACACATATGAAAGTGTGTATGACAGAGAGACAGAGGTGAAAAGTAGAAAAGGATTTCTTGGTGTTTGGTCCCAGTGGTGTCTGCAATATCTGAAGCTTCCCTTACTCCTGCTCTTTCATTGTCTTGTTATTAAATGCAAGAATGGCCCCAGTGAGAAGATAAAGGCGGTGGCTGCCACCTTCTAGGGACCTAAAAGCAAGTAGCAGAGTCAAGCATGGCTTTTGATCTCTCCTTCCACCACAAGTGTGCACACACATGTCCACAAAAGGAAGGAAAGCCGGGGGACCGAGGCACTTCATCCTAAAGCTTGTGTTCTGGTTCGCCAAACAGGGTCTGCGATTCTCTCTTTCAAAATGTATCCTTGTAGTCTATAAACTAATTCTTGAGAACGGCTTGGGGGACAAACTCATAAAGACTTATTATTCAAGAGAAAATACAATAGGTTGTATGTACCCACGTGGGGCCACTTGGAACAGTAGTCCTGTGACATGTGTGACTGAGTATGTCCTCAGAGTGGCATGTTCTGTGTCCAGCAGGGAGCTTGCTATTAGCAATCACAAAATAAGCCCCTGTAAGAGAAGGAATTGAAGCCACCACTCAGAGCCCGTCTGTTGCCAAGCTTAGGAAATGCATGTACTTTATCCACATAGAGATCCCCCAGCCCAGAGGAGAAAGGTGGAAAGTTCTGAGTTCAGTGGGAAGAAGCAGGCATCCCTCTCTCAGAAATGGGCCACAGACCCTTACTGCCTAGCACCAAACAGCTCCTCCACATGTGGACAGCGTGAACCTGGATGCTGAGAGACAAGATCCTCTCCACAGCCTGGCCCAGGCACACTCAGGGTCATTTACTGGGAAGCCTCAGGCTGCCTAGCCATATTCACATTCCCAGCCTTGGAGACTCCCACTTAGGTACTTACCACAGGCACCAGAACAAAGAGTGGAGCTTGCTAGTTAGAAGACCACGCTTACATCACACCACACACACCATAGTAGTCAAAACACCACACACACACACACACATACAAACACACACATATACATGCATACACACACAAACACACACACACACACATGCACACACAAACACACACATACACACACAAACACACATACACACAAACACACACATACACACACAAACACACACACACACTGAGGGTGGGGAATCTTGATCAGAAGTGTTTAAATATCAGGATACAGAGAAAGGCTTCCAATCTATGTAGCAGGCTGGCACAAATTAGGCGAGATTAATGGAGCCAGACACACACTCTTTGAGCCATTTTTAGAAAATCAGCAGGTTCTCACTGGTATTATCCTATTTCAACACCACAGTGGAAGAAAACTCACTCAATAGCTCTCATGGTCAACGCCACAGGAACCCAATAAACTATATTAATGTGCAGAAAAGATCGCGGCCTGGGCAGGAGGGACAGCAAGCTCATTCTAGGCATGAAATGGTGCCAGAACTCAGGAGCTCGGTTTCTTTAATAAAATCAGATATTCTCTGTGAGAAATTAATCGGTTATCCCGACTAATTACATCCGTTCAAATTTGTCTTTGCAGGTAACACGCTAAGAGCTGTGCCTAACAGTTGAGTCTCAAAGATCCTTACCCAAATAGAAGAGGATGCCTGGCAAAAGGGGGCGGGGGAGGGTAAGATAGCTAGGACCTTACTGCTTTTTTTTTAGCTGTGGAGATGAGGGGAAGAAAAGAGGGAGGAGATGGGAGCTAGCCATGAGCTGCTTCAACCAACCCCCGAAAGCTGTTGTCGTGTAACCAGACATGACGGGATGCTCCCGTAATCTTAGCACTCAGGAGGCTGAGGCAGAAGATCGGGAATGTGAACCTAGCCTGAATTACAGAGTGGGATCTTGTCTACCCACATCCACCACCCTCCCTGACTCTCTTCCCCGCCTTCACCACCCTCCCTGAAGATTTTTTATTGTACTCAGTTTGTGAGCCTTTCCCCGACTCTGGTGGTCATGTCAGAGTCAGTCTGTCCCCCATATTTTTCTTTACCACACCCCCTCAATTATCTTGAAAATTGAAGCCTGACCCCAAGGTATATATTGCTATATACCTCAGTAATAACCAGTCACTCTTCATGATTTTCTTTATCTCAATGATTGATTGGTCCAGGGATAATCATAAAACCCCAGTCAATCAATCAGAAGGCTTCTTGTAATTGACGTTTAAATTCTGGAAGCAGAAGTCTGTTTCCTACTGGTTGACTTGGATTTAATGTTTCATGGTGTTGTTGAGCTCCTTGACAAGGACATGACTAGAACCATAACATTCTTTCTCCTGGAGCTCATTTGTGTTACATTTTTTAACACAGCTAGAAATCCTGACTTATACAGTAACCCCTCTCATAACAAGATTGTTTAGTTTATAGCGAGCCCATGATTGTGGGAACGTGGGCCTGTACCTTTAGACTTGGTCCCCTAGAATGAATTGGGCCATGCTACTCTGAAGCCATCTCTGAGACAGAGTTAAGAGTCAGGTTGTGCTGTGACTGGAAAGCTCCCAGTTTATGGTACCTGGCTCCCCCAAACTCCTTGTCAGACTGGCTGTGCGAACAAATTCATGCCATGTGAACCTTCTCAACACCATTAAAACATTGTTAAAAAATAAACAAACAAACAAAAAACAGACATTTCCTTTTGTCTTGGAGATTGGCTCAAGATTCCTCAGAGCGACTACTGGAAGATTTGGCCCAGAGATGAAGGATGCTCTCTGAAGAGGCTCCTCCAGCCTCCTTCTTCCTCCCCCTCTCATGGTGGCTCTCTCTCTCTCAATTTTACTCTTAATGAAGCTCCTCCGCAGGCTTTAAAGGAACGCCTCTCTTTCATGTTCAGATCTGCATCTACTGTGTTGTTTCTGTCTAATGTGCTCACTCCTACCCCAGGCTCAAACGTGGCCTCCAGGCCTCTTATTCTAATAAACCTCATTGAAGGGAATCATGTCGGCTTCCTTTGTGGGTGGACGGCTGTGGCTTTTACTTCTCTTTAAAAAAAAAAAAAAATGATTGTACCATTCTGCAAGTTAGAAACCAAAGGAAATCTCACGGGACTAAAGTCAAGGTGTTGGCAGGGATGCTTCCTTCTGCTGCTTCTGAAGGAAGAAACTGCTCCCGTCCACAGTAAAGCTCCTGGGTACCACTGCACCCTTCCACTATCTTCTCTATCACTCCTATCTTTAGAATATTTGGCACATCGAGTCCTGATCCCTTTGCTTTTCTCTGCGTTTGGTTCCATTTATATTCCATATATTTATTTTTATAGTGTAGGATATTTATAGTGTAGGATAGTCTGTTCTTTGATGATTTTTAGCTTGGGCATGCCTGTATATGCTAACTTTCATGTGAAGATTCAAGGAAAAACATATATACTGTTCAGGTAGGGTACCAACAGACCAAATGAGTATGTCGAAGTTAGCTTGCACTGTCAAACTGACACAAACCCAGAGTCACCTGGGGAGAGGAAGCCTCAGCCAAAAAATTGCCCAGATCAGATTGGCCTGGTTGGTTTCTGCTTCAGGCTCTTGCCTTGGCTTCCCTTCATGAAGGACTATAACCTGTGAGTCAGAAATCCTCTCCCTAGGTTGCTCTTGGTCAGTATTATTCCGGCAACGGAAGCCTAACTAGGACAAGATGATTTCACCCAAGTCCAGCTTGGTGAACCAATGCCTTTATTAGAGGTTAGCTAGAGCAGAATTGGTGAGCAGTCAGTTATATGAGCATTATTACCCATACCTTCCAGCATGGGCAATAATCCATGGAAGCTGGACCACTCATCAGCAG
Organism: Microtus ochrogaster; assembly: GCF_000317375.1. NCBI lineage: Eukaryota > Metazoa > Chordata > Mammalia > Rodentia > Cricetidae > Microtus > Microtus ochrogaster. Next base: position 6,111,415 of record NW_004949113.1, read on the forward strand.
AGTGCCACCCTCAGTCAACTTTTGACCTTTTATATACACCACCTCCAACACCAGGTATAGCCAGAGGCCAGAAAGGAGTGATGGATAGACTCCCTTTGGTGATCTAGTGATCGTCTCCCCATCTCTCTCTAAGGGCATGGTAACAACTCCATTCCCGCTCTCATAGCTAGATTGTGTCGGATTGCTTTACTTACCTATTGCTGCTATGACTACTGGTCCAGGTATTCTGTAGGCCACCACAGCAGCCTTTGCTCCGTGATGGCTGATAGCCAGGGAGAACACAGAGGAAAGAGCTACCATGCATCATTTCTGCAAACCCCCTTTCATCGTGGAAGGTAGCATATTCACACACCCCATAGATTATCATATGGGTGTCTTCGAAGGGCTATTATTCAACACACTATGCTTCATGTGCAACCAAAACTAATAGAAGTGAAATGTATGACATGTTTATGGTGTTCTGAAAGCCCAATATTATAAGCATCTTAAATATTGGAGAAGACAGAATTATGGCAGAAAAAAAACAAAACAAAAAAATGATCACCGGATCCTTCTTGTGGGAATCACTTCCTGCTTTCATTTTGCCCCTTTGAACTCCTCCTGGGATAAGTGTCAGAGACCTCAGCAATAGATCCAGTCATAGGAAGGTCATGGGGAGTTGCCCACAAGAGAATTCTGCGGGCCTGGTACACATCACTTTCATTCATATCTCATTGTCAGAACCCAGGCAGCTGAATATTCTCTTGCTGCAAGGGAGACTTGAAGCTGTAGACTGGATTGTGTCCAGGAAGAAGAGAAACGAGATTTTAAAGAGAAAACAGCCATTGCAATCATTGTCCGTGTCTCAGGTAATGTCAGTTCTGACATCTGCATAATGATGCAGTGCCCAGGTCCATGGTACAGTTGGGTCTCTAAGAAATCAACAGACTCACCAGGTCCACTCAATTCTCTCTACTCTTACTAATGCTATGCTCTTAGAGCACTTCAGGCAAGGCCCAGACTTCTACTCCGTGATGCCCTCTGAATCTATTCTAGACCTTTTCTTCTGGGGACCCAGGGCTGGCGGGGCACATTTTCCAGCCTTCTTTGGAATAAGGTCGAGTTCAAATGCCTGGCATCTGGTGATGAAATGTAAGACAAAGCCAGCTACATGTCCAGGACTGGCATCTGGTGGACAGAAGCCAAGGATGATGGCACGTGTCTACAATGTGCAGAACAATCCCACAACTAAAAATGGCCTGCCCTCTCCGGCTGCCAGCACCCAGACTGAAAAGCCCTGCACTTGACATCTCTGTCAGATAAGAGGGGGCCTCTGGAAGTGACCCACGGGAAAAAGTCCCCAATGCTGACATGAAATTGCTGAACTTAAATGGCACGAGATGATTTTCCCTTTTTACTGCAAAGGAGAGGTGTCAAATTATTTAACTTGTAACAGAAATTTTGTCTGAATTTTTTTTAAAAACCTATTCTATAAGACTGATAATAACAAAAAAGTGGCTCAAGCCACGAATCAACTTCAAGCGCAAGAGCAAGTGCAGGGTGTGAGGGAACCCAAGGAGACCAGACAGAAGGGCTTTTCTCTGCTTTGGAATTGCTTGATTAGAGCTCATATGCCAGCTTGGCCCTGTGGGCCCAGCAAAGCGCAGACACCTGTAATTAGCTGCTTTTAGCTTGAAAGAGGAACCTGTTTCCCATCAGCACTTTTGATTCTCAGTTTCCTAGCCCACCTACCTCACCTTGATCCTTCTAGGCTTTTACAACCCAGACCAAGTCCTGCTTCATGTCTGAGTAGAAGGTCCAAGGCTCCCTGGTCATCCAAATCTCAGACAGTTTCTAGGAATGGGAGAAACAAGAACTCTGTTCTGCCAGAGTTGGAGCTTGTGGGGTGTGACTTTGGGTAACAGGAACATCTTGTTGCATCCATGAGACCGAAGCATCTGAAAATGAATTCTGCAAAGAGAAAGTTGAGTCAATGAAGAACAGGAAATCACTACCATAGTGGCATGAACTCTTGAATCCAGTCATGTGGAAAGTAAGATTTGCCCTTAGGAGAGTGGGGTCCCTAAACCAAGAGGCTGTTGTGCAATCAATTCTCCCTTCTCGGCAAACAGGTTAGGGCTGCATGTTCCGTCATCGGCAATTATAAAGCCCTGATTGTCACACTGCCTACTGCACTCATTCATTCTGTCGGCCTGTCTCTGCTTCCAGAAGCCGAAGGTTAGTGCAAATGTTCCCTGGAAAAAGCCAATTATGTGCAATAGAATGTGCAGAGCCTGTAGCCACAGGCTACCTCTTTGCTTTCTCTCTCTACCCTTGGGCTGCCCCTGGCCTTTTCCCTCCCAGTGTCTGGGGACACCTATCCTGAGGGTGATTCTCCAGAAACCACAAGCCCCGAGAGTCCTTGTTTGTGAACTCAGTACATTAGCTCTGGCTTCTGAGGGAACAGGATCTGTTTGTTTGTCACTTATTATAATTGATTTGTTTCTCTCTGTGTGTGTGCTCAATCTCGATTCCCTTAGCTGTAGGCAGCAGAATCTAGGGCCGAGAACTCCGGGAAGCCTATTACTGAAGGCACATCACTTGTCACGTGGAAGAGCATGGATCTGGGTGGCTATGGCTGCTACGGAGATGATGAAGGCTTTGGGATGAGTGAAGAGGAACTGGGGTAGTTTGGCGGGGAGAAGAGAAGCTTATGGATGGTGTAAAGCCATCAAGGAGTACACGACAGCATGCAAAAAGAAGTCCCTGACCCAGATTCAGTGCTGATCATGGGGATTTGGGTATCTAAGGCAGAGCCACTGTTAAAAATGCTGCAAGATCCCAGGCGGCAGTAGGCAGTGGACCCACAGAGCAGCTAGTTCCAGGCAGAGATGGCTGCCAGTTCCTGAGCAGTGGCTGGTCCTGGGCAGGCCGGACCCAGCGAGCCTGGGGATGTGAGCAGGCGGCAGCGGGTAGAAAGCACATGGACAAACACATCATACAGAATAGAATTGGTTATTTATTACTTAGAGGAAAGGGGGGAAGAAGGAGAAGAGAAAGGAGAGAGACAGAGAAGGGAATGGGAAAGAGAAGAGGACAGAGATAGCGAGAGAAGGGAGCAAGAGAGAGGGAGCACATGCATTTTCAAAAGGGAACAGTGAGAATCAAGATGGTGAGAGGAGGGCAGGGGTCGCCGGGAGTGGGCGTGGCTCGTCTCTTAAAGTGACAGTTAACCATAACAGCCACCATAGTCCTTGGACACAGCTTCTTGAGGATAAAGTCATCCTTTATTTGTGATGGACTGGAAGCAAGATTGTGGTGAGAAGGACAAACACTAGTAGCCTTGGTGTGGCCTGCTACCTCCCTCGGTCATCAGAAGGCCTCTTCTTGTTCCCGGCTTAAAGTTTTCTGCTACCTGCTATTCAAAGCCAGGCTTCTGCGTTCCTGCTACTCAAGGCTGGGTTTCTGGGTCTCTGTTAGTCAAGGCCAGGTTTCTGACCTTGACCTGTTAGTCAAGGTCAGGCTTCTAGGTTCCAGGGTTCAACTTTTCCTCCTCAGATCACCCCATCTCTATTCTCACAAACTGTCACTCAAGAAGCCAAGGTGGAACTCACATGTGCATAGCATGCAACCTTTGTGGGTACCCTACATAGATGATCCCTAAGAATAGGATTTTAGACCATCTAGAAGGACAGTGTTGAAGCTCTTTGAGATGAGTTCCCATCACCAGTCTGCATGATCTCACAGTACAGGAGAATCCACCTCCTCTGAGATAGCTAGACTGAACCAGCATCTCTTGCAGTCTGTGTTCTTTGTATTTGCCTATCATCCTCACCTCAAGCTGATAAACTCCTTTCCCCTGCTGCTCCTATAGCTTAGTGGTTCTTTCTCCATGTCATTATACATCTGAGATGTCCAGAGACAGAGATGTACGGTGGCTTCTCCTATGGAGTAACTCTTAGGAGGTAGAGTCGGGACTCACATTTGGATCTTCTCACACTTAACCTAGCACACCTATTATTTCCTGCAGTAACTGCTATCTAATCCACCACCCTTTGCTGGCCACGGTGATGTCTGTACCAAGAAAACTGAGCATCTTCACATGTCAGAGGCTATTGAGAAACCCAGCGCCATCCCCTGCTGGGCATCCCGCTATGACGTGTTCAGGGATAAGCCAGGCAGAAAACAGACATCTCAAGCTTGACCTTCTCCCACCACGGCAGCTTCCTCGTTGAGCAGAAATCCCCAGCCATTCTCACAGCAGCTAGAAGAGACAACAGTGGCCGTCTCCAGCTCAATGGTGTGACAACTGACGCAAAGACACACCGAAATCTCATAACGCTGGTACATGCATGGCATTCTCCTGAATTCATAGGCGGGGGTGTTAGAAAAGGTCAGGGGAACCACCAGCAGTAGGCACAGTGAGTCATCTGAGAGGAAAAGACAACAGGCTGTTATTCACATATAAAACACTAAAGGGGAAGCGTGAACAACAGTATGGCCTGGCCTCACCAACCCTCCCAGCCTCACTCCCTTCTCCGAGGCTTGCATTGCTAAGGGAAGACTTGAGATGCCCCAGGCTTGTTTAAACTGCCCTGGGACATCCAATGGGCATGCTGAACGCACAGCCTCTGACACCACCGTTCCTTGGCCTCTTCATTCGCTTTCGGTATTAAGATTGAGGCAGCGACAGTGAGGTATTCTTCCTGCAGGATTGAGAGGAATATTACAAAACGCATTTGCAAGCAGCCTAAATCATGATTGACAAAACGAGATTTGTTAATACAATGCTTTGAGGCACTTGACAGGAATTTTTGTCAACAGTGTAGATGAAGGGATTTGGGGGGGAATGAAATTTGCAGATGAGACGGCTTTGATGTTTCTCCTGAAAAGCATTTTGTTGACAGACTGGATCAGAGTGAAAAAAACGTGCGTTTTCTCCGCGCATGTGTTTTAAGTCTTTGACAAAACACGCATTAGTCCTGCTGCTTGGAATCATTTGTCATCTACTCTATTGGTTTTGCCTCGAGCCACAAAGGGGCTAGGACATGAGCAGAAAAAGATTCAGAAAAAGAAAAAAAAGACCCACTAAAATGGGCCCCATAATGACGGGGTACGGTCACGTCACCTTTTCAAGTGCTTCCTGACATACCTCAAGCACATCCTCGGGCTTCTTCTAGTAATTTTTCTGAGATCTGAGATTCTTGCCCTTTGAGGAAAGGTCTTCTACTATCAGTCCACTTAATTTGGGTAATAAGTAGCGGAAACAACTAGAAGGTTTCTAAGCCAAGGGTTCTCAAGGCGTGGTTCCCAGACTAGCAAGAACTCCATCTCCTGGAAACTGCTCCATATACAAGTCCTGAAGCCCAGACATTCTGGACGGTGAGGAACAGCAGCCCGCATCTCCACATGCCCCTCAGAGTATTTAATATAGGCCAAAACACAAGGCTTATTGATCTGAGCAACAACCAGAGAAATAGATTGGGCCACAAAATTGCAATATCAACAGATATGTAGTGTTTCCAGTACGGCTGTGTCCAGGAGTCCAGACATCATTGTCTCTCGCTCATCTCCTCTTCAGCATGGCTATATTCTTAGATAGCATCTCTCTGTCTATTATGACAAGATGTCTCCAGCTTCAGGATGCTATCATCTTCTTGGTTACTCCAGGAGAGAGAGCGGGGGAGTTCCATTTGTGTTGACTGGCCCCGCTCAGGCTCCGTGCTCTTCTCTGAAGTCATCACAGTCCACTGAGGACACCTGGGTGGCCAGTTCATCATTCGCAGGTTGGGGCTGTTTTGAACTAGTGACTCATAAAGAGAAAGAATGAATGAGGTATCGCCCCTAGAAGACCCAGCGTGGATTCAGAGAGCCGGGTGACGCCCTGTCAGCTGGGCAACAAGGAGCTATGAGAAGCGTTTCCCCTGGTCTTCTGATAAAATAACAGTAGCTTCACACACACACACACACACACACACACACACACACACACACACGCACACCTACACACTGGAAAAAGAGACCTATGCCTTTAATACAATTTCCTCAATCCTCTATGACTGCTTAATGCAAAGAATAGATTGGCTCCTGTAAATTCATCCTAAAGCTTTAGCAAGAGCAAGAAGAATTTTTAGCCCCACCACATGTCCCTGAAGGTCTCCTTAGGATCGCTGAGGACAGGAGCCTACATATGTCCCTTGAGCAGCAGCCTTGGTGCCCCTCCCGGAGAAGGGCAGTTGGCCACTTTTGACCCTGCAGCATGCGGTGTGGGGGTATGGCATCGGCCTCCTCAGAGCCTGCTACTCCCCTGCCATTCACAGAGTGCTGTGTTTTTCTCCGGAATAAAGAGCGCGTGTAGACAGTTTGACTTTCATCTTCCAGCCAAGGCTTCAACTTTGAACTGTCATGCGTGTGCCATCTCGGCGTCTCAAATCCAATGTTTTACAGAAGCAGGGGGAAAAAGAAAACATCATTCATCCCTCCCCCCCAACATCATCCCTGCTCGAAAGAAGAACGTGCATTTTGTTTGTTTTGTCTTGTTTGTTTGCTTTTTCCTATTGGGTAGCAAATGAAAACTCGGCAAGCAATCTCATTCCTACTGGAGAATTACTATCAAGAACACACATCTTGTCAACTGCCACTCGCATGCTTGGTTGCAGGCTGTCTTGTTTATTTGTGCCCTGCCGTCTACATTGGGATCTCTTCAAAGGTTGCAGTCATGTTTCATTCTGCCTGGTGCCGTCAGAGCCCGGTGCAGAATATGGCGCGGTTTGTGCCGAGCATAAACGACCGCACTGAGTTACATGGCAAACGATTCTGTTTCCCTCCAGTTTTGTTCTCTGATGTCTGCTCACATCATGACAGCAGAAGTGTCACTGTTTGCTGCCTTCTGAGCAAGGGTGGTCAGGAAGTTGTCAAGACGGCCAGTCTAGGTTAGCTGTGTGAAGATGACCTTGAGACAGCTTAAGGCCCCACTCCCTCCCGTGGCCACGGGAGGGCAGCAGAGAACACGATGACGGCCAGGGCCATTTTGTCCAGCCTTTGTCTTCCACTCTCAGGTTCCCTCAATTTTCCCAGCTTTCATCCTTTTGTTAACTTTTGGCTTTCTGAGAGCAAGTTTCAGTACAGAACAGCCTGGCTGGTTTGAGAAGAAGGAAAGCAATCCTTTTTCTCCCCTCGGCCTTTTAATGTGAATCCTAGGAAAAAAAATAATTTTGTCGATGAGCAGAATCATTCAAAGTTTACAAGACATACTTTTCTTTAATGCCTTTGAGAAAATAAAATAAGATCTTTCTGACTTCATTAGCCTGGAGCTTTTCCTTGTGGGCACCTTTTCTGTAAGATCTTTAGCTGATCTCGCCCATCACGCCCTCCAGCTGCCATTCTTCCCCTGAATCAAAATCCAGTCTGGGAAAAAGCTCTCATTGGAAGAATAGTTAAAGTAGATGAACAAGCCCGTCAGTACCAGCTAATCCCAGTAAGCCCAATTCAGCTTCTATAGATTGAGGGATAAAAGTGTTCTCCCATCAGGCCCGTTCATGGCTGGGCTGCAGCCTAGGCTAAGCAATCACTCAGCACATAAATACAAGGTCGTGGAGACCAAGTTTCTACATAAGTAAGAGTCGGTTTGTTTCAGTTTGATCCAATTGCACAGGTCAAGGAATAGCTGCAAAACAACTCCAAAAGGTTGTGGAGAGCCAGCTCCTGAAACCCACCTTCATGTAAAAGTTTTTCTTCAAGTTCTGAAAAGTACCTTCAAATTGGCATGCAATTGAAAAAAATGCCTTTTAAAATGTCAATTTACCAATCACTAATAAAAATCAATTATTCCTGCTTGGGGAGCTAGATCAATGGGTAAATTGCTTGCAGCTCAATCACAACCAGAGTTTAGACCTCCAGAACCCACACAAAGCTGGGTACAATAGCATGCATCTAAAATGGCCACATTCCTACTGTGTGATGGGAGGCGGGAACAAGAGATTCCTGGGAGCTCCTACTGTGTGCTGGGAGTTGGAAATAGGAGAATCCTAGGAGCTCCTACTGTGTGATGGGAGATAGGAACAAGAAACTCCTAGGAGTTCCTACTATGTGATGGGAGGTGGGAATAGGAGAATCCTAGGAGCTCCTACTATGTGATAGGAGGTGGGAATAAGAGAATCCATAGAAGCTCATGAGCCAGACAGCCTGATACAGAGCAGTGAACAGAAGACCCTGTCTCAATCAAGATGGGAGGTGAAGGCCTACATCTGAGGTTGTCCTCTGATCTCTACAGGTTCACTGTGGCATGGGTTAAACTTGTATAAACACACACACATACACACACAATTAATTATTCCATTTCTAGGAATTTACCCTACATAAGCACATAGATGCATGATAATATGAAAGAACCCACTGAGACATTTATTGTAACAGATAATTAGAAAATAACTTCAATGCCCATCAATAGGAAATTGTTTCCATATACTTTGAGATACCCATACTGTAAAATACCTTGCAGCTAATAAAAGAAAAACTAAAAGCAACAAACAAACAAAAAATGAAAACAGAAAAATATAGTGATAAGATCATGAAGGTAACCTAAAGCTGGTGGTGTCAAAACTTCCTGTCATGAATGAGGTCCTGGACTTGGAAAATATAGTGAGGCAGATATGCATTTAATACAAGGGAGGGGTGGCAGAGAAACATTAATAACGATGCATTTAAAAACTAGGAATAGACATTTTAAAGCACATGTGTGTGGGTATAATTGACTGCAAACATAAAATTCTGTTTACAAGGTCTGAAAGGGTTCACAAAAAGCTGGATTGGGAGAAACATTGTAAATCCAATTCTGGAGCTAAAAGGTGGAGATTTTTACCATGCTATGCTATCATATCTTGCAATCCCTTTCTAAAGAGTCCATAAAGTCACTTACACAAGTCGGCCCTGATCAGCAGAGTCATGTGTGGTCTTTATGATCTGCCATTCACTAAAGCGATTGCTTCAGGCACTAACTAGCATTTGGTCTCCTCATCCCAGGACAAGAAACGAGTTTTAGGGTTTAGATCTTTGGAAACTAATATAATTCTGCTAAATATAAACAAGCAAACATATGGAAAAATTAAATACTCAGGATTCCCAAACAGGAAAGGTGGCCAATGTCCTCTGACTACCAACCCTGCCCAGACACAGACAAAAAGAAGTCTTGGAAGTAGTGGGGGAGCCTAGAGTTTTCTTGATGCTCCTCACTTCCCAATGAAGCAACAGAAACCCAGCAGATGGTATGACTGCCCACACTGTAAAATGGGCATGCTGGCCTGAGTTTCCTGCCCATCACAGAATGGCCATGACATATGTCATCTCAAACCAGGACACTTATGGGAGTGAGGGGTGGTATAATTCAGAACTACTGCGGAACAGCAGTAAGACTGAACTGCCCTGGCTGAGTGGATGATGACCCTCTCCTCAACCACCCTGAATTCCAAAGCTGTGCGTCTGTGACCATCTCACATTCCCTCCTCCCACCGTGAAGCCTTGCTGAGGAGCTGTCCCTCACAAAAGTCATGTAAAGGGAAGCGACCCCTTGTCATCCTATTAAACATTCACTGGCTATTATCTTTTCGTTTCTAAAGATTTAGTTCGCTTTTTGCTCTTTATTTGTGTGTTACTCTACATAAATGCATGCGTAGGTGCCCCATATAGGTCAGAAGAGGGCACCAGCTCCCTTGGGACTAGAGTTAAGGGTGGTTGTAAACTGCCTGCACCTGGTACTAGGAACCAAACTTAGGTCCTCCAAAGAGCGGCAAGTGCTCTTAACTGCTGAGACATTGATCCAGATCTAATAGCAATTACCATGTCATCGTCTTGGCTTCTCGGAAGAAAGAAACCAATTGCAAATAACTGGATCTGTCCTAGAAGAAACAGGACCAAAACAGAGTGCATACTCGTATCTGATATGCTAGACCCAAAGCCTCCATGAGAAAGCAAAAGTCCTGGTCCTGGCCTTGCAGTTCTCCTGGTAGACATAGCGCACCTTAGAGATGAGGATGGAGGGAATCTAGAGGGATTTCACACTTACATTCACGTTCATAATCCAGGCATCTGTAATTTTTAAAATCATATGTTTAATTCAAGGGTGCCTGGGCACCCTCAGCTATCTGATGACGTTGCCACTGAACTGACTTCCGGTTTGCACTCCTGAAGTTCATTCAGGCCAATGACCCTTCAGCTGGGCTTTCAGAACTACAGGCTGGCCAGACATAGTGGTTCATCCTTATGCTGCCAGCCAGAGACAGACCTAACTGGGACAGTGAGGAAGTGAAGACTTGACAGAAACATAGATTCACAGACAGAAACACAGATAGACAACAAAGCTAGGACCAGGTGGGTGCTCTGAGGTGGCCACAGCTGCCCAGAAGCTCAGCATGTTTATTAGATATAGTTGAATAGAGGGGAGGTTATCGCATACAGCTGAACATGGAGGCGGGGTTATTGTATAGAGACAAACAAGGAGGTGGGGTTACTCCATATAGCTGAACATGGAAGCGGGTTTAGTAAATCCCCATAAGAAAAGGCTCTGTAAGGAACAATCTTCAGACTAGAAACACCATGGGGAAAAGGATACTGTAAACATATCAAACACTATTGACTTTTACACTTGGACCCCCAAGGAAGGCTTTGCTATTCCTCTGAGCCTCACTGGAGGCTAGGAGGGGGGCTCTTTGTCATTTTACCACAGGTCTGTGGCTAGGGCCCCTAACACGTCAGCTCACTTCAACAACTCACTCAGGACTTCACATACTCAGAGATTTTTCCCCTGAGCACACACGCACCCCTCATGCCAACACTCAGACAGCTGAGGCAGGAGGGTACTGAGTTTCAAAACCAGCCTTGATTACAGACTATACAGCAAGACACTGTCTCTACAACATCAAGAAAAACAAACACGTAAATAATAAAAGGTTGGTGTTAGGAAAAGACAAGCTGCTTACAGACTGTGGAGGACTTCTTAAGGCCTCACCTCCCATTAAATTTTCCCTTGTCCTTTATCTTCCCAGCAGGAAACAAGAAAGCAAGAAAACCATCCTCACCAATCCTTCACCACTTGACCGTCTCTCCCCAAGTCCCAACTGATCCCATTCCTTCTTCAGGCCCGGCCAGGCCTTTGTACTTCCCTACACCTCCCTGAACACTGAGACTTTGCGTAGGCTCCTCTCAGCCCAAGGTTTGAAGATTATCTCTCTAACTGAAATATATCTCTAGATATCTAGAAAACCTAACTAGCATGACTACAAACTTGGTTGTTATAGATGAGTATCTATTAACCTGTGTTTTTAATTATACATTACATTTTTAAAAGGAGCTGTACAAACATAATAGTTTAATCAAGAGCAGAAATACACATATAACAAAATTGACCTTAAATTTGAATCAATAAACCACGATCCATACCAATGCAAATCTCTATAGCTTATCCCCCTTTAAATGTAAACAAACATTTATAAACAATCATGAAAGCTGCTGAAAAAGAGAAGCAATGAATAGCCTATCCAGTTGCAACTCCCATGAACCACAATGGCTAGCATGGCAAGAAACCTACGAAGGTGCTGTAAGTGGCACTCACATGTTGGTGGTCACCAAAAGCTTGGTAATGGGGCTCAGGGCTCAGACGAGAGCTAATGAGGACTAACGGGAGTTGATTGCTACCACTTTGCCATTGCTAGACTAGCATAATTCCTTACTTCACCCGAAATCTTATCCTCATCCCCACAGGTGAGTCCAGCTGCCACCCATCATCAAAGGTTCGCTTTCCAACTAATGGAGACCAGCGCAGACTGGACGGAGTGCACAGCCCAACAGACCATGGGGAGCCTAGCCCCGGGGAATACATCAAGATCATCACTCCCCCATCTGTAGCTCAGAGAGCATCACCAAAGAGGGATGGGAAAGTTCTTAAGAGCCAGAATACAGGAGTCTGCTGGGAAACCACCTCTCCTCGCTACAACTGCACAAACAAGACTGTGACAACAGTATTTCCATCTGAAGGAGCAGCAGGGCAGCCTACCAGAGATCTAAAATACACTATTAACGTTATGAAACTCCACTGTCAAAACAAAGGAGAACCTAGACGTGCACACGCATGGACACAGGTATGAAAGGGGGCGGCAAACACAAGGTGGTCACTACTCAAGTCTGGGTAGAGAAGTACACTGCTTTTAACTTTTCCTCCACTTTTTGGCTATCTCAGAGTTTACACAGTAATGATAATAACTTTCTTCTCGCACCAAGAGTGAACCTTAATGTAACCTGTGGCTTTCGCATGATGAAACTTGTCAGTGTTGGTCCGTTGACGGTAACAAGGGGGTCTCTGTTGATTGGAGGCATTGATAGTGGCGACAGCTGATGAGAGAGAGGGGAACGTGTAAACATGCTGCTTTTCTGCTCTGTCTTCTGAGAACCTGAAAGTTGGTCTTTTCCTGTTGTTGTTGTTTTTTTTAAGAATAGTTACTTTGGTAGTAAAAGATACGACCAACTTAAAGGCAAAAGGAAAAGGTTTTGAGAATTAAGCTCAGATTAGGTTGAACAACTTGAGCACATGAGAGATCTGCCAAGCCTGGAGATGGTGTTGTGGTGCCTGATAGAAGATACCCTGATTCCCGAGAGAGGGGACCTTGAATCCTGAGAGAGGGGCCCTGAATCCCGAGAGAGGGGACCCTGAATCCTGAGAGAGGGGACCTGAATCCCGAGAGAAGGGACCTGAATCCCAATCTTTGAAGTCCTTAGAGTGTCAGCTCTCTTGTTCTCCTGCCCAAGAGAGCAGCCCCTGACCTCCTGGGATAAGGGGAGGGCATTCCAGAATATAGAGTCATGTACACAAGTACCTTCTAGCCATCTAGCTGTGTTCTCTCCCCTCCCACAACCCTCTCATGTCCTATGAAGTAATCCAGGTCTGGATTAATCAGTCCTTTGTTCATCAGAACTCTGATCAGGCAAATATTTGGGGGAGTTTCTTATTAATCCATAATCTCTCTTCTCTCTGTCTCTCTGTGTGTCTACCTACCTGTCTATCTATCTATTTCTCTCTCCCTTCCTCCCTCCCTCCCCCCCTCTCTCTCTGTGTGACATGTCATGTATATATGAACCTAATGAATGTATAGTCATATATAAATTATCTATATATACAGTCACACATCTACCGTGAGCTTATACAGCTGTACTCATGGAGTTGTTATTGAGTGTTCTGTTGTCATCCTAACTAAAGAACACTGACAAGGTCTAAAGGAAGGGCCCAGGCTGGCTGTTCTCAGTTACTGGCTAACTGTGATCCACCCTTCTTGAGTCTCATTTCGTCGTTTATAGAATCAGAAGGTTGAGCTTGAAACACTCTGTTCCTAAACCTAGGTATGCACCAGCTTTTCAAAGATAAAACTTTTAGGACCAGCTTTGCTCTTCTAAGTAAGTAACCAGGAAGCAGGAGCCCTGGGATTTTGGGGTTGAAAGATCCTCAGGTGTCTGACTCGGACACAGTCAACAAAAACGAGCTCGGGCGCTGTTGGATTACACATCTGTCTCTGGCCTTTTCCCCACTTCTAACGGTAGCTAATGCAAAGGAACCAAAGGGATGCTCAAAGGATTGTAATGCACAGAGATGCTTCACATAAACTCTTGTGGGCCTTAAGTGAGAAGGTGCTGACCAAAGCCTGCAGTGATAGACAAAGTGAGCATTGTCCGTGCCCTGTTGTGAAGCACCCATGGAGCCTTAGGAAGAGATGCCCAAACAGCAGACTAGCTTGGCCGTCTTTTTCTAAGATTTACAACACCTGGTCTTTAGGTTGATGAAAAATACATCCTTCCCCTGGACACTAATCTCAAAATTACCCGGTGATGTTAATGTCAAATATGTATGAGAAAGGGCTCTTCTGAAATTTACATGAAAATACAAACTTCCAACTCACGATCTTCCAGCTCACGATCAACACCTCTGATTCACATCAGGCATTCTCCAAGCTGATATCACAGTAAGGATTCAGAGATAGACTTTCAAATGCTACGTTTATTCTATTCAAGGGAGCATTTGGCATGAAGATAGAAGTTACCATGCTAACCGCAAGCTGACAGCAAACTTAATAATGAACACAAACCCCCAAGAAAGAGTTCATTGGTCCCAAAGTTCACGTGTCATGCAGCCTCTGCAGGAAGGAAAGTGGGAGGCCCCCTCTCTTCACATTCCAGTATGGCTTATCCTGGGCTTCCCACAGCACATCCTCAGTGGGAAACGTCCTCAGTGGGAAAACTTAACTGCGGACCAGGCAACCAGACTGTCCCGGCCTCAATGACCATCAGGAAGCTGTGCATGTGCAGGTAACTCTCCTTCCTAAGCCATAGCTCTCTGGAGGACAGAAGTACCACTGCAGACAAAAGCATCATACTTAATTTGCTGCGCCTGACAACTTCCCAAATGAAGAAGACATGGGGTCCGTGCTTACACCTCTACCATTTGAGGCATTTCCCTGCACTGTGGAAACTGGCTTCTGTCTGGTTTTGCATAAGAGCGGTGCTTGCGGTTGTTATACCTCACCTGCGCTGGTTGGCTCTTCCCAGGTGAATAAACCTGAAACCACCAAGTATGGCTCGTCATGAGTGCGGGAGAGGTCATACTAGGAACACGAGCAGTGAGCAACAGGTCCTTTGGTCAGTTCCCAGTCAATGAGCTGAATGAGGGGATCTCTGTCACTCCCCACATCTGAGGAAATACAAAAGGAAGGAGGGCCTGTCTCACCTTGGCATCCAGCTCCAGGAGAAGACAATGAAGACAGTAAGCACATGAGGTAAGCTTTTGTTAGTTGTGGATGCTTCAGAAGAAATGAACGGTGAAGAAGGATGAGGAAAGCTGTTTTAGAAACAGGATCAAAAGAACCCTCCCTGAAATGTGTGAATCCCCAGCTTTCTTGGCTAATAAAGCCCTATTTCCTGCGGCCAGTTCTGAAGAGGAATGTCTTCCTCAAGACTCAGTGTAGAGAAGGTTCCCCAAATCTACTGATCCCACCTTCACAGGCTAGCCAGATGCCCCTGCCAAGCAAACCAGCAAAACTGTCGGAATTTGAACCGGGGTAGAAATGTGAAAACTATTCATGTGGACCCTAACTGAAATGAACCAATAATTAGATGGCTTGCAATCAAAAATAAATAAACAAATACTATAGTCTGCCTTCGAGTAATTTTCCATGTATTTAAAAGCATGCCATTTTTTCATTTGCAATATTTTTGTACCAAACGGGATAGCTACACTATATTTTACAATGTAATCCATCATGATCCTACAAAGTTTGCAGCATGGCCTGTTTGCCACAGAAGGAAACCGAGGTTTGGTGAGCTTATACTACTCACGGAAAGCCGTCTTCCAAAAATGTAGTGAGGAGAACAGTCTAGACGCAAGTTCAGATTTCTGACCCAAACTGTGGCCCTTCTGCCATTTTGCCATACTGTACCTAGTAGGACAGGAAGAAAGGAAGGCTTGACCCCACATGTTCCCTAAGGTATGACAAGTGACAGGGACACACAACAATTCCATTGCTTTCGGGCAAGCCATAGTCCCTTCTGAACAAGATGGAGGGCCCTGTGCTACTTCACTTCACGACCTTCACGGCCATCCAGCCAAGTCCAGTGAGTCCATTCAAACCTCTCTTTCAGATGACTCTGGGCCCTATAGCCTCTGGTGACAAAGTGAGCCAGCAACTATCCTCTGACCTCCTTTGCTGGAGGAGTCTTCTGTTGCTCTTGGGAATAAACATCTATAGTTCATCTCCTGAGTCAGAACACAGGCCGTGTGGGTGGAGTTGTGTCTCCCCTCCTGACATGGAGGAGGTGACAGATTCTGCTAAAAAAGGAAGAGAAAAGCTAGAATAATGATCTCTGTTTCCCATGCCAGATGCTGGTCTGGGAGTAGACATGATTTGGTTTCCCCTGTAATTCTGCTGCATCCAGAAGCAATGGCTCCAGGAAGTCATTGAGAAATGAGTATTCCACCTCCCTAAACCCCAACTCCTCTAGCCCAAACCACAGGCCTTGAGAACTGCCAAAGATGCATCAAGTCCTAAGCAAGGATAAAGAAGCTTGATTGACAGCCCAGCAATGTGATCCAACAACCTAGAGAACTTACCATGTTCCATCAATACACACCCATCCAGTGCCTGCTGCTTGTGCTCACATGGACGCACACCCATGAGGCCCTTCCGGAAAGCAAAATTCCACTTATTAAACACATTCAATGCACCTGGCATGATGCTAAACATTTTAAGGACATATTATTAATCTTCCTAACCAGTAGATTTCACAGTGTAACTTAACATAAAGGAGAGTGGCATGCCCAAGGTCACACAGGTGGCAACTGGGAGAGACAAGATTGCTTCATTTCTTCAGGGAACATTCCCTCATTGCATGTGCAGGCATAGGCCTGGGATACACCACCAGACAAAGGAACCAGGCTCTCATCTCTGCTGTCTCGGAGCAGGCACTGGAGGGAAGAAAACTGATGACCAGTAAACTAATACAAGAGCAAGACAATCGCCATGGTTTTAACTGTCTTCTCAAGGTAGCATGATTTGAGACACTCCTCCACGGCCACCTAGACCTGAAGTGGGGATAACAAGGACACAGCTGTGCCAAGATGCACCGCAGAACCTTGCAGGCAGAGGGACAGCGAGTGACAGAACTGTATCATCACAAAGGGGTAGAAGGAAGTCTGTTGTCTGCAGAGGGTGGGCAAGAGAGACGGAGGGCAGCTCAATTGGAGGGGCCCTAGCAGAATATTTGCAGCCATTAGGGTTTTGCCCTGAATACCACTGGAAACACCAGAGTGTGCAATGTCATACATGAAAATTGCTTCAAAAATTATCCTCTTTTTCTTTTTCAATAAACAAGCAATCTAGCTCTGATTTCCAAAGAGGGAGCAGTCAGAAAGTAGGAAGAAACACATTTCCAAGGGACGACTGCACTGCATGCTACAATTAGGCTCATTTAGTTTGGACTTGCCTCGGAATGAGGCATTTAGTCGAAAGAAAATATGTCATAGCCTTTTAACCTACAATAATGATGCACCTTAATTACTTCTGGGAACAGAAGTCTAGCATTCCAGTTAAAGACTATATACACAATTAAGATGTGTAGTCTTTTAGTACACAAATATTTAGGTTTTCTTTGGGGACAGATAAAGAGTTTCAAGCAGTGGGGCAACGCAAACTGAAGACCCTTCCAAGGGTCCCTGGCTGTCTGTAATGAATGATCTGTAGGGCCAGTAGGTGTGGGGGATGTGGAGGGAGAATTGGGGCCTTTGAATTCTGCGGTCTCTCCCCCTGACATCAGAAGTTCTTCTCTCCTTAGAGAGGACTCAGCTCAGTGAGGACAAAGGTCAACAAGAGCGTGTGCAAGGTGGGAGATGACAGGCAGTGACAGAAGCCATGGCGTTGGCCTGCCTGTTTTCTGTCTCTAAAGCAGTGTGTGTTTATTCCACTCCATTGTTTCTGGGCCACGGTGAAACAGAATGTCATGGTGCAGTGTAACATGAAGGGTCTTGCTTGCTGGGGTTTCTGTCCCGCCCAGTTTCCCACAGCTGTTTAGCCCCAAAGAAAAACACACAGAGATCTCTATAAGTTATAAAGCTGATTGGCCCATTAGGTCAGGCTACTTATTAGCTCTTGTAGCTTATATTAACCCATTATTCTGATCTATGTTAGCCATGTGACTCAGTACCTTTTTCAGTGGGGCAGATTACATCCTGCTGCTCCAGTGGTCTGGGCAGGAGTCGGAGGAATCAACTTCCTCCTTCCCAGGATTTTCCTGTTCTCATTGAATCATTTCCACTTCATGTCTAGTTTTCCTGCCTTTACTTCCTGCCTGGCCAATCAGCGTTTATTTGAAACATGATTGACAGATTACAGACAACTCTCCAGCACCAGTGGGGGGGGGGGGGGGGGGAGGAAGTAGGGGGCTGTGTGCTCGGTAAAGCAAAGCAGCTCATTTCATGACAGACAGGAAAAAGAGAGAAGGGGACCTGAAACCAATTGAACCTTCATTTAAAAAAAAAAAAAAAGTCCCCCAGCAAGGCCCCAAGCAACTTATATCCTCTATATAAATCCTACCTTCCAGAGTTTCTACCTAACAAAATAGTGTTATCGACTGTGGACCAAGTGCTCAGTACCAGAGCCTGTGAAGGACATGTCATTGTCAAATCCCAGTACCTCCCATGTTCTCAATACACAGTAACCCACGGCATCTTCACAGTTGGCTTATGGATTATGTTTTAACAACATCCCTATAGGACAGGTTTATAAAATGGTGGGGTCAGAATTTGGCCTAGGACTTCATGGCTCTAGAGAGGAGCTGTGGTCTGCCATAAAAAAAGTTCTGTCCTCTATGATGACTGATTAAGCACCAACTGTTTGCCTAACTTGGGATGACACCGAAAGAAAATAAAATTATAAGTACCTCACATTCTACAGGGAAGAACTAGAAACTGCATAGAATAATGAATCCTAGCAATTAAAAACTTACCTTCTAAGAGGTGTGGGGCTCAGCTACCTGGATTCCCAGAGGAATGTGTTTCTGAGAAGTCAGGGAGATCTTCCAGACAAGCCGCCATCCAGTCAGGCCTGGCAAGTAAGGTGAGTCTGTCCCAGTGCAGTGTTTTAAAAATACTCCAACAAATCCTCAGTATTTCTGCAAGAAATAAAGTATGTTTGTCCTCTTCAGTTTGAGTAGGAATCAAGGACTCCATTCTAACCTCTAAAGTCTACACTGTGGGAGAAGAGATGTCTGTGACTTCTCAGATCAACCCCTAGAAAGGTGCGGGGCTTCCTCCCTCACTCTCTCCTGAGCTGAGCTTCAGTCAGCCAGCCTCCATATTGTCGGGTCACTTAAGCAGCCCACGCGGAACAAGGCGCTGAGCAGAGGCCTATTGTCAGTCATCTGCAAGAAACGGATAGCTGTTGGCCACAACCAACTCTTTGAAAGAAGGTCCTTCATCCCTCATCTGACATCAGATAGTTGACTGATGCCAGAAGCAACCTCATGCCAGAGCCAACCATCACAGGTTTTCCCTAGTTCCTACCACATGAACTGGAAGATTCTAAGTGTCTGTTGCTGTCAGCTGTGAAGTTGAGGGTGATTGGTTATACAGCAATAGATAATTAATCCAGGTGGTACCACTTACAGATACTCAGTGGATAGGCAAAAAAAAAAAAAAAAAAAAAAAATTAGGGAATAAAGAAAATGACAGAGTCCTCATTTTCAAACAGTTCTTCCAATTCTCTGAGACCTCCAAGTGGCAGGTTAAGCTGAACTTAAGTGCAGAAAAACCATTTCTGCAAGTTAATAGCCAGCAACCAATTTCCCTAAAAACTCAGTGAGTAAATTTACCAAGCAACTGCCCAGGGTCACTGTGTGCCATCAGGAGAGGTGAATACTAACTAATCTCCCTCTGGAGGGGTTCAAGTGGGCCCAGAATAGAAATATTCCTCCCCACTGTGCCCAAGGGCAGTGGAAAAAACCCAGGCTTCTCACGTGTGACCTGCCTTAGTAATTACAACGTGGCTGGCCACCATTAAGCCCACACCCGCCCCTCGGGTTCCAGATAAGCATCTACCTTACATGAACACATGCACTGGCAGCAGGGCAGGATTCATTACCAGGGCTGTGTCCTTCATCTGGGTCACCCATCACAGGAACATGTAATACACCGTGGTCCTAAAGAAATTATTGCCATTTGTGGTTCTAAATAGGGCCACATTATTTTCTGCAAGTGTCAATTTTCCCCCCGCAATATTACATTTTCCAACATTTAGTTTTCTAGCCTTCTCCATGACTATCTGTGTAGATTAGAAAGCTTTCTTAACTGTTATCTGTAATAGATTTTGCCTGTAGCAAAATCCATGCAGGCATAATAGAAGAACAAAGTGTACTCTGGCAAAATTGCGCCCATCATTTCCAGATGCCTGACATTTATTGCTTATTGCTATTAGAATTCAAGTGCCTATTTGTTTTCTACTTTGCTCTTATTCTTGCATCACAACATATAATGGAAAGAAGATATTTTAAATGTTGGGTTAAGTATCACAGATCAACGCGAGGGAGGAACATAATCAATACTGCTTAAATATGCTCCTAGGCAATTAATTTTTAAAGAATCAAATTGCTGGGCCACATCAAAATTCATAATGATACCGTACAGGTTGTAACATTCTTTATTATTTAATTAAAAGCAATGTTGAGCGCTCACGCAGCTAACTTTAAGCGCACAACAGAGCAGGTTCTGGCTTATCCTTATGGCCAGGGAGAGCTACAGCTGATGCTTCGCAGTGTCCTTTTGATTACTAAATGTTAATTGAACTTCATTTGCTGGTATTCACTTATCATATTAATAGAGGCAATTTCATGAAAGGCTCCAAGAGGACTACGCATCCATGACGATTGATAGCCGGGCAAATATCAACCTCTGAGGAAAAGCCACAAGGCCACCGTGGAGAAGCTTGACCCCGGAAAAGAGCACAGACTCAAGCACATGCCCAGTTGTTGGGAAAAGACACAGAAAATGCATGCAGCAGAGGGAGAAAGTGATGAGAAGCAGTAGCAAACAGAAAACGCTGTTGACAGATCCGAACTACAAAGGAAAAACAGAAGCCTAAGCGGTTTCTGATGTCTGGGTTTAAACAGAGGCCTGTTGAATCAGAGTGGGTAGATGGCGCTGGTAAACTCTGATCTGGACACCTACCCAGCATAAGGGCAGTGCCCCAGTGGTAACTTATGCTCTAGATAGTCAAGAACTTATGGTCTAGATAGTCAAAAGACCAGGTGAGAAGAGTGCACTTTGCCTGGACCTGGGGCTTCGTGGACCTTTGGGGCTGAATTAAAGGACACCAAGGATGCCTAGAATAGACAACTGGCCTCCAACTCTGGTTATTTTTCTCTTCTAGACTATACATCTTCAGAAACTCTGCCTACCAAGCACTGCACCAACTCGGGGCTAACCAATGCGGTGCTTTCATGGCCACAGATACTTAGGTCTTTCTTTCCTTCAACAATGCTGAGGATTTCATCTAGAACCATGGGCAGGCAAGACAAATTTTCTCCCTTTGAGCTGTATCCCTGGTCCAAGGTATACCACCCCTATTGGGCTTTTCTACTGAAAAGTAGCTTAGAGGCTCCATGGCTGCTCAGACCCTGATCTAATCCTTTGGTTCTAGTACTAGTGACCACTGTGGTTAATGCCAAAGAGGGTCATCCCATATGGGAAGGCACGCAGCAGAGGCCTGCAAGAGGGTGCTCTTCCTATAAAGAGAACCGTGGTCTGAGTGCTTGCTAATAACTGCTTTCCTGGCTCAGGATCCTACAATCTGCCCGCCCCCACCCCACCCAGGGCCTGGGTTCCCAGCAACTGTTGTCAGAAAGTACACATAGTACTGAGCTGGGGGGTGGTCCAAAGAAAGGAGGCACCCCTGTTTCTATGAAAGAGCCCATCAAAAGCATGCCTGTGTATGAGACAGATCCCACACAGCTCTGCAGATAGGGAAAAGAATTTCAAGTGCTGTGGTTTCTCCAGCTGGTCTCAGCTTACTAAGAATGTCTAGTCCTGAGAAAGGGAGGCCAGGAGTTTGTTTGGCATACACAAGGCCCGGGCTTATGTCCCTAGGATTGCAAGACAAAAAACAAAAAACAAAAAAACAAAAACAAAAAAAAAAAAAACCTTTCAAAAGCTGGGTTTAGCCAGGTGTGGTGGCGCATACCCTTGGATCCAGGCTGGGAGGGCAGAAATATAAGGATCTCTATGAGTCCAGTGACAGCCTGGTTTACATCGTAAATTCTAGGTCTGCCAGGACTTCATAGTGAAACCCTATCTAAAAAAAATAATAATAATAATAAAAAAATAAAGACCTGGTAGGGGCCCCTGCAATTCCAGCTCTCAGGAGGCTGAAGCAAGAGGAAGCTGTGTATAAGACCATCCTGAGCTAGACAGTAAAACGTATTTCAGAATTTAAAAAGAAAAGAAAAATAAAAGCAAAGAACTCACACTTACCATCTGCTGATATCTCGTTCCTTTCCTTCCTTCTAGTTCTACCATTTTTGAGTAACTGTACCTAGAAGACCCCCATAATCTTACCTCATGTTAATAAATAGTACATAAATGTGGCCTTCCAATCTGAGAGTAAGTAAAGGTATAATAAAATCTGTCTTCTCTGACTGTTTATGTTTTAAAGACAACCACCAGTAACAGCTTTTCACTTAGCTTTTAAATTTAAAAAAAAAAAATCAAAACCATACTTGTGTTTTTGTTTTTAAGTTTAGATAAAGGCAGTCATGGAGACCATCCATTGGCTTTTCTTTCCCCCTCAATCATACATCCTAGGAGTCCCAGGCTGCACATCCCACTCAGATGCCTTGCTTCTCACAGCCAGGTGGATCCGCCTTTTCAGGGGATGTTGTTGATAGATATGTGGGTTATCACAGATGGCTTGGTGTTGCTACCCTCGTGTTTAAATGAGCAACCTCATACATATGCATTGAAACATGTTAATAAGACTATCCACATTATGAATTCCTAGATCTGGAATTTCTAAGTCAGAGGAGCTATTCCATTTTAACTGTAGGAAATATTGCTAAACATCTCTTCAAAACGTCCTCACTGACTTAAGTGAGTGCCAAGAGTTGTGGCCACATCTCATTAGCCCGCGAGTGCAGCCATCTGTCTTTATTGGGCTTTGTTTTTTAATTGCAGACTATGACTGACTGTCTTCTTGTAGGCGAGTTGGAAATTTATATTTCTTAAATGCCGTCTTTTATGTGTGTGTGTGTTTCTTGGTTTGTGTGAGGCAGGTCTCGCTGCATAGCCTGGCCTGGCCTTGATCTTGAACTTGTGTTACCTCCTGACAACATGCGTTCACTGGCACACCATGACACGTGCTTTTTGAAATAAACCAATGAAAACACAAGAAGATGCTGGTGCAGCACCGTCATCAAATGACATCTCTGCTACTACCTGGAACCATTACTGAAGGGTTCCCAAGGGCTTGAAAAAGTCCAAGTTCAGCGAGCTGCCTCAAGAGTTTATGTTGCCAACACACACATACACACAACCAAGGCCGAGGCTGTCTTATAAGTAAAACTAAGTAAAAACCAATGGTTTCTCTTTCCTGCTTAACATTTGCAACACAACAGTAGGTAGAACCACCCCCCCCCCAAAAAAAAAGAGAGATTGAGTGTCCTGAGAGAGGTGGGGTCTGATTACAGAACGATGATTGGTGGCTTTGTGGCTTATTGTTGGGTTGCCCCCCCAACAGTATGCCAAAAGAGAAAAGTGGATGCCAGTAATGTATTTTACCAGAGCTTCCAAATGGCATCACTACACTGAAGCCAATCTTTTTTTCTGTGTATTAGGCGTGGACCTGACTGAATGGTGGCAACGAAATGGGATGACACCTCTAGCAGGTGTATGTGTTAGTCCCTTGCTCTCAAGGACTTTTATCCATTCTTACGTCCCATCATACATGACAATCACCTGCAGAGTCTTCAAATGATTTCAGTGCCTGGACCCTACTCCAGAGCCACTGAGGCAGGATTCAAGACCAATGTCTTTATGCCCTGCTCCCAATCCCTCCACCGAGATTGCAACTCGTAGACAAATGTGTGGACCTCTTCATTATGAACAACCTCAAAAGTCTAGCTGAATTCTCAACACCTTCCCGAAGGCATTAGCTAACCCAGGGACCACTCTCCCTCTCCTGAAGCCTCATGAGTATATGTTTTTTCAACCGTCTATCGAGTCTGTGTTCGGCCAGGTATCTATTAAGAAGATGCACGTGTGTGCAAAGGAACCAGCTGTGTGGGACACAGTGAAAGATTCTAAATCCAAGTTCCTGAGGCTTCCTGAAACAATGAATAGAAACATAAAACAAAAACTTCTTTTATTCACATCATGGGGATAGGAAGGGAAAGTCAACTCGGCAATTTAAGAGTCTTTAAAATGTGCTTCTGTACTGACCCATGAATTCCATTTTCCGAAACCACACGCAGGGAGAAAGAGGTAGGCATGGCTGAGGAAGTGCCCGGAAGCCTTGCTTCTCATATAACATTGACAACAGTTCCTCCGATGAGTACTAACTCAAGTTCAGCTTCACAATGGAGCACTCTATAACCATTTAAACTGCTATACCTAAAAGACTAATCTACTGATGCTAAGTGGGTGGCCTTAAACTGTTTCAGGAAAATGACAAGTGATAAAGCTGCGTGTGTGATAAGATTCCACTTCTTTATAAATGACATCATAACGCTTTATTATCACGTTGTTGATCAGGGCCTGGTGGTGCACACCTGGAGATTGAGGCAGGATTACAAGTTTAAGATTAACCTGGGCTACCTGGTGAGCATTAGGCTAACCTGGGCTCTGTTTCAGAAAGTAGACAAAATGAAGAAGAGCCTTCTTCTGGTTATAGCTTTAACCACTTTGTCAATATTAGCACTCATCTTTGCAAATCCAAGGATGCTATTTGGTGCCACTTTGCTTTAAAAAAAAAAAAGAAAGAAAGCACCAGGATTCATAGAGGTTAATTATATGAACCCAGTGACCATGCAGTCAGTCAGTGGCACAACTGGTCATTCAAACCCATAATTACACAGAGCATTTGCCCAATGGGAGCAGTTGGGGAGGAGAGCCGGAGTCTCTGAAGCCATGCAAACCCTGCCTGAAATGATGTTTTCTCTGCTCCTATACACAGAAGATGTAAATGAGCAAAATAAGGCTGAGGATAGCAGTCCGAGGGTGCACATAGGATTTCCACAACACAACAGTTCTCTCCGGGTGAAGAGAGACGTGAGCAAGCTTTGGCCAGAGGAGCCTCTGTCTGCAGAGGGCAGCCATCACTGCAGAAACATGTAACCTGCCAAAGTCTTGAGAACAAGGGATTGTCAAAAACTAAGCTGTAAATGGAGCCTTCGTGTCCCTTCCTTCCCCCCAAGACTCAGAGCACACAGTGGAAGGGGGCAGAGAGAGGGCAAGGGCATGGGGAAGGGGTGGAGTGGAGTGGAATACTGTCCTCCTGGCAAGACAAGGTCACAACACTCTTGGACTCACAGAAGCTATGATTATCTGCTTAAGATTTGCACAAGATTGGGCCCATCAACATCCTATCATTGCAGTGTTGGGGTGGGGAGAGGAACTCGTGGGGCCCCACCACTTCCAGAGGATCTATAGACAGCTAGTGGTTGCTGAAAGTGGAGAGACATTTTCTTCGGTTGTGTAGCTACTGGGAACATGATCATGCTCCTGTGACCTGAAAGAGACTCTCTGGGAACATAGCACGACAACAAAAAGGGGTAGAAAGGAAATTAATTGATAAGAAGAAATCCACAAGCCTGAAAGGAAGACAAGAAAGGATAATGGGGCCAGGTGTACGATTGAAGGACATTACAAACATGCATGAAAACATCATAATGAAACCTGTATTATGTGTAATTAATATGTGCTAATAAAAACACTAACAATAAGCAAAGACGTAACTGTGAGCAAAGGAGAGAAGGGCAAAGAAGCCAGTGAGAGCTGAGACTGGGTATGGCTAGGGAGCCACAGCTTATCCCAGGCCATAAAGAGGCAGGGTCTACAGAGCAGTGTTCTCCTGGCTCTCCTTGCTTGTCTTCATCAGCTCCGATGAGCAAGTTTGATTAGGCAAAAGTCAAACATCCAGAAAAGTCTAGTTATTGATGGAAAAATGGAGCCTCTCAGGGACAAGGGAGTTGAGCTCACAAGAACTTGAGATGTTGAAAGTCCTTAGTGGTATCGCACTATCAGTGAAGCCACTATCTTTTGGGGTCACTAGTTGAGTAGAACATATATTCATGCCCCTGGCCAAGTGCTCTTCCCTCTGGCCCCATGCTTGGTTGGACCTTATAGTTTCCTGTGGCCATGAACATCTCCCTAGCCAGTGATGTCCGACTGGAATCTCTTCCTGGCACCTAAGCCTTAGAGGTAGAACTCCTTGGCAGGGAAAGCTGTTTGTCCTGGGTTAAGGAACTTACATGAAAAGAAACAGAACTTCTTGACCCCTTCCAGAAACACAGTCATTTAAGCCAGCACATCCAAACCGACACCTAATAAAAATGCTGTCCGAGCCAGCACCTGATTTATAACTGATATGAAAATGTGTGCTTCTGAAGGAATGGAAGGAACTAAGACCAGAAGTTAAGATGGGCTCTATTCAGTATTAGAAGTACATCACCCCCCTTTATTCTCTTTTGGGTTCTGTTTTTAAAAAGACCCTTCCTATCTTCATAGACACCCTTCTTCTACTCCCGACCAAAGGAGGTTAAATAAACAAGGTTTCACCCGGCATTCACTTCTTTTAACGCATATACACAATATTTTCACAAGTTCACACTTAGAAATGTCACGCAGACTATATTTGAGCCGAGAAATGACTGCCTTTCACAATTTTCTACAGCCAGAAACCTGAAATTAATGAGTTTCAATAAGAATTTTTTTTTCTTCCTCTGGACACTAACCCTTTCTGTCTCTAGACATAACATACGGTATCTGAGACTCATAAGGAACTTATGTTTGGGCATGGACCCGGCTGGGAAAGACTCATGGTGGAAATACTCTCCCCACAGTAAGGATGCAGGTAACTTTTTCGCCTCTTCACTATTGCAGGCTATAATTCATCCCTCCCTAAGTTCAAGTTGCATATCCCAGCACGTTAATGTTGGTCTTCCTTTATAGAAACCTACCATGTGGTTAGCATTCTCATTTGTAACCTAAATTACTTTGATTTCTCCAGCCATTTCACCTTACTGCTTTGAATCAAACGGGAAAATGATCCCATAGCCCAAATCGCTGAAATATTCTTTAGCAAAAAATTGGCTGGAGTATAGTACCCATTTGTGAGGGGCTATCTATCTCTGGGGACAGTGGCTCTCCTAAATCTGTAACATTATGTTTTGCTAAAGCTTCCTTCCTCCATTTGGAAGCATCCCCAGAAGTGGGTAGAACTGAGGACCAGCCTTTCCCCATGTAAACAGACAGGCAAACATATTCAAAGGAAAGAGGAGCCGAAGGGGTCCCCACTTATCCTAAGACAGATCTTAGCCTTTGCAAGCCTGTTGCCTGCTTGTCTGTCTTAGTCCTGTATCATCTGGCTGTGACTACTATACACAGTAACCTCCTTTCCATTCTTTAATGAAACATGACCTTTGCATATTCTGTGTCCTACTTCCTTGAGCATCCCTACCTGCTCACTACCTCGATGCTTCTTTCAAATTCCAACGGGTTCTTCAGAGTTCATTCCCAGCCTACTCTGTCAGACTATTTTCTCTAGTGTATAGTCTTGGCCAGAATGATTAACTAAAATGTATTCAACACACATAGTCCTATCTGCCTCTTTCTCACACTTCCGGCCTGTGATTTTTGTTTCCCTTACCTTATCAACCTTTGTAGACGAGAAAGCACAACTATATAGCCATTGCAAGTGGTACAATCCCATGGAACACAGAGCTTTGGCATCTAAGAGGAGACGGATGGTGGGGGTGGGGTAGAGTAGGGGGTGGGGTGTGATGTGAACAAAAGATTGAGAAACTCTTTAAACTGTGGAGACCTCTTCTCCTAGGCAGCCCCCAAAGAGATGGTATTACACTCCAGGGTACCTCCACAGCGTTTCTAGAAAATTCCTCATGAGGCTGATAGGAGTGCATCTCCGCTCCTTGAGGCATTCCTGCATCAAACAAAACTCACCAAGGGCAACAATGGAAACTGGGAACTCTTTTTATTGTCCAGGTACTGTTAGAAAAGCCTGTGTCTAAAGTGACCAGGAAGCAGAGGTGACTCCAGTGTTGGTAGAAATGGAACTCCCTAGGTGCCCAGACATGGAAGAACCAAGATGAGTTGAAGCGGATGAAATGGAGCAGACAGTAGGTTTTACATCCCCGAGTTGAGGCGTTATTGTTGAAAACTAATTTTTTAAATTCTCTTTCTGGTTCTAACTTTTTAAAGTTGTGTTTACTTTTCTTTTACCGCATTTGCTTTACTTTTATGTGATTGTGTGTGCATGCACGTGTGTGTTCATGTGTGTGTATGTGTGTTCGTGTGTGTGTGTCTACATGTGAATGTAAGTTCCCCGGGAGACCAAAAGGGGGCATCAGCTCTCCCTGAGCACTTAAAAGTTGTTTCAACCTTCCCCCTGCCCCCCATGGGTACTGGGAACTGAACTCTGGTTGTCTGCAGGAACAGTACGCATGCTCACTCTCCATTCCTCTGTTCTAATTTATAACTAACTTTTCAAGTGAATGGTTTTTTTCCATGGATGCCTTTCTTCTCTTCTCATTTCTGAACTCCACGAAGCCATGTTTGCACCCCAAGGCTGAGCACAGAGGTCAGGACGTCACGAATAGCCTCACATTCCTTTCTCAGATGTCACTGCAAACAATGAAGAGCACAGCTCTTCTGTGAACATTTAGAGGAACATTTAGACAAACGTCTACCATTATTTAAGCAGAATCTTCATCAAGGTGTGGAGAAATGCCATCACCCCAGAAAGTTCTCTTTGTCTCTATCCAGTTTTGCCTATCTTTCCATCAGAGGTGAATACTAGCCTGGTTTCTAGCCTCAGCCACGATGTTGTCTGTCTTTTAACATCATATAAATGGACTCATACACTGTGCAATATTCTGTATCTTGATTGACTTGTTCTTATGATATCTTTGGATCTTACCTACATTTTTGTCTTACTTTTTTTGCTATATATTATTCCAGTGCACAGATTTATCTCAATTTGTTTATCCATTATCTTGTTGATTAACTTGTAAAGTGTTTGGATTTTGTTTTCTTTCTGGTTTATTGAGACAGGTCACTACATAGCCCAGGTTGGGTTAAAACTAAGGCCTTCCTTCCCTTTCCTCCTGAGTGCTGTATTGTAACTATGTGTAAAAATCACAGTAAGAATTTAACACAGATCACTCTGCACACACACACAAACAAACACACACACACACACACACACACACACACACCAGCTTTGGGGTAAGCAGGCAGAAGCAGGATTGTTGAATCATAGGAATTGGTATATAGTCAACATTATAATATACTGCCAGATTCCCAAGGTGGTTATATAATTTTATATTTTTACCTTTCAAATACACAAACAGCTTAGTTGTTCTGCATCCTTCAAGACTGGGTATTTTCAATGTGTAGATTTTTAGTGAGTTTTTAATATAAACTTGCCAGCAGGTTTACAATCATGAACAATTGAATAATTGTTCGTGGGCTTGGCGGCATTAATATATCCTCTCTGGAGAACTGTCCAGTCTTTTGTTCATTATATATTGGATTATTTATCCCTGTGATTATTATTTTCTAGACTTCACACATTCTACCTGTGAGAACACTGATATACCTGGAGTTCCTTGGGAAAACCACTGTGGAAGTTTCCTTCATTCTGACGTTGAGCATCTTATTTCTGCAGTGGCAACCATTCATACTGAGATTTTAAAGTTTTGATGACATCATGCTTAGTCATTGTGCTTTATTGTTTGCATTTTGAATTCTGTCTAAAAAAATGTCTTTCCTGTCTAGCTGGGCCACAAAATAGTCACTCTCCACTTTAAAGCTTCCCAGCTCAGTTTTTGTATGTTGCTCTGTAATCGGTTTGCAGTATAATTTTAGGTATGACGTGAACCATGTACTGAAGGTTGATTTTTAGCCTGTATTGGCAGGCAGCCCCGGCGCCACCTGTTGAAAGGGTGTTCCCGGCACCTTTAAACTGATCTGTATTTGCTTCAAAAATCAATTGACTGTGCTGTGTGTCTTTTCTGGGACCTTCTTTTTTTATTTGATTGAACTACTTGCCTGTCTCTTCCTCAGTCAGTACCAGACTGTCTTAGCTACTGTAGAACTGTAGTAAGTCTGAAGATAAGGTCAGATACATCTTCCAATTTGGTCCCTTTTTAATGTGGTTTTGACTATCTGAGGTTATTTTACAATCGTGGATAAATTTTAGTAGCTGCTTATCTATCCCTATCAAAAAGGTATGACAGATTTGTCATTGTAATTACATTAAACCTTTATCAATTAATTTATGTAGAATTTAATTTTTATGAGATTGAGTCTTTCTGCTTGAGCAGGTAAAACCTTATCTGTTTAAGTCTGTTTTCCTCACAGTATTTTACAGATTCGCATGTAGACAGCTTCTGATATCTTTATTCATATGATCTCTACAAATTTACTAGCTTGGATTTGAAGGGTTGTTTTGTGTGTATGTGTGTGTGTGTGTGCGCGCGCGCACGTGCACGCGCATGCACATGCATGTCTCTCTGTCTCTGTCTGTCTGTCTTTCTGTCTGTCCGTCTCTCCGTCTATATGCCTGTGTGTCTGTGTACAGGTACCCTGGTGAACATAAGGAGGTCAAAGGATGACTTTAAGGAATTGGTTCCTCCTTTTTTATTTAGGCTGAGCCTCTCATTTTTTCCCACACTGTGGACTCCCAGTGAGCTGGTCTGTTGACTGAGGTTTTCTGTCCCGCCCGGTCCTGGAGCCATGAAGTCCCAAAGAATCACACAGAGGTCTATATTAGTTATAAACTGATTGGCCCCTTCGCTCAGGCTTCTTACTAACTAATTCTTATAACTTACATTAACCCATTATTCTTGTCTGAGTTAGCCATGTAGCGTGGTACCTTTTTCGGCGAGGCAGTCACATCTTGCTTCCTCTGTGTCCGGATGATGACTGCAGACTGAAACTTCCCTCTTCCAAGAATTCTTGTTGTCCAGCCTCTACTTCCTGCTTGGTTGCCCCGCCTCTACTTTCTGCCTGGTTACTAGCCAATCAGCGTTTATTTAAACTACAAATGACAGGGTACAGACCATTGTCCCACAGCACTGGTCCCCACGCTTCTTGTCACTTCTGCCATCTCTATCTCCCACTTGCTATAGGAGTGCTAGGATTGTAAATGTGTGCTCCAACACTGACTTTTAATGCGGCTTCTGAGACTGATTCAGGTGACCCGCTCTGCACCGCAAGCCCGCGTGCGCACTGTGCCATGGCACGGGCCTCACGTTCATTGGTCCACACTAGTCTCAGTCACTGTCCTCATGTCTTGACAAGTGACCTAGGAGAAACAACTGAGGGAGAATTTGTTTTGGTTCCCGGTTCTGGAGATGATGTTCACTGTCACCTGGCCAAAGTGCTTAGAGAGAACATCATGTAATCAGATTTATGCTGTCTTCTTCCTTCTGAGAAAGCAGCCTTGAGGTTTCCAACTCCGACTGTGAATTATTCAATTTCTCTCTTCATTCTGTCAGCTCTTAAATTTAACGTACTATTAGTAAAGTTTAGGCTTGTAAGAGTCCTGTGACTTCTCAAAAAATGGCCGTATGATCATAAATGCCTTTCTTTTGTGGAGTAATAGTTCCTGTTTTGATGTTCATTTTGTTTGATATTAACAAACATGTATCCATTTTCTTCTGATTCTGTAGTAAGCAAACACCTTTGAGCGTGGGTTGGATGGCACTGGGGTAAGAAGGCTGCTGATATAAGCTCCAGAGTCCACAGTCTAGAAACCCAAGAGCTTGAATGTCTGAGGCCAGAAGCCCAAGCTTACAAACCAGAAGAGAATTCAGCCTTCCTTTGTCTTTTAGTTCTTTAGAGTCTGACAACCTGCTAAGCACTGAGGATTTTGAACTTTGCCACTCTTGGTGTCTCGGAATCCTTGACCCACCTTCATCTGGCTTAGGAGTCCACCCTGTTTTGCTTCAGTGGAGTTAACATTGCCATCACAGAGAAATTTAAATGGGACCCAGAGCAAAGTAGCCTTAATTTTCAAGAATTCCTCCCCTTCTTGCTCAAATACTGCCTCTGAAATGTGGTTCAACATCTGCTTTGCATTTCCTTTGGAGTTTTCTGCAAAAGGAGCTCCTCTAAAGGACAGCTTCCATCTGTGACCCACCACCCAGATCCACCTGAATCTGAGGGGCACAGGATAGTAACCCAATTCTGAGCCCAACCCCAACCAGTGGCTGCTGTTGGCTGAATGACAGGCCTACTTGAGACAGGGCATGTGACCTAGTCAGATTTCTAGAAATTCACAAAGCCAGCCAAAATGCTATGTGAAGCTCTTGAGGGAAGTTCTGGAACCATTGAGACACTGGGCCTTGCTGCTTATGCAGGGCATAGGTAGACTTTGAAGGCTCTAGGCTTGGCCCTACTTATGGTCGAGTTTTCTGTCTTGGACTTCCAAGGCAATGTAACCAACCACCACAAGGTCCCACCTTCAGGGACCTGGCCACCTGCTACCATGTCTGTCCCAACCATAATGGACCATTTCTCCTCAAACCATGAGCCAAAAATAAATCCTCCCTCTTTCAAGTTGTTTCTGCCAGGAAATTGGTCAGAGATGAGAAGAACAATTAGCATGTACTCGTTGCACTGGAGAAGAGCAGCTGTGGTCATTAGATTTCCGAAGGAATTTTTGAGCACAAATAACTTTGAAAACCATAGTGCACAGCATATCTCCATATTCGTCATTTCCCCTACAGAATACATTAGAATTATTTCTCATGTTTCATTGTTCTCACTTGTGCTTTTTTTGCATATTGAACAAAAACATAATAACTCTAAAACCTCAGGTATTAAAACAGCAAATGTGTCATTCATACAACATACACATAATGTTGTAGGAGGCCGCTCTCTTGTTCCCAGCTGCCCAGACTCCAGAAATAACCACACAGAAACTGTATTAATTAAAGCATTGCTTGGCCTATTAGCTCTAGCTTCTTAATGGCTAGCTCTTACATCTTAGTTTAACCCATTTCTATTAATCTGTGTATCGCCAAGTGACTGTGGTTTACCAGCAAGGTTCCATCTGGTGTCTGTCTCTGGCAGGGCTATATGGCTTCTCACAACTCCGCCTTCTTTCTCCCCTCATTCAGTTTAGTTCCTCTCCCTCCCCCCGCCCCCCCGCCACCCAGCTCTACGCTGCCCTATCACAGGCCAATGCAGATTTTTATTCATTAACCAATAAAAGCAACACATACACAGAAGGACCTCCTACATCAATATAAGGTCCATTATGAGTCTTAAATGTCCTCTTAGGCTGCTTGCTATCTTCCATGTGATGAATTCTGTAATTTCAGTGCCGAGGACCCCTCCATAATCAGCAAGATTAGAAGGGAGGCCCAGAGACTCTAGGAACAAGCTATGGGCTCCTTTCTAGAAACAACACATAACATCCTCTATTTCATTCCATTGGGCAAAGTGACATGTTCTTATCTAACGCAAATGAGGGCAGGGAAATTCAAACTCCCACATTGCTTAGAGAAGAGAACTGAAAACATCTGCAAGCATCACTGATGCCAACTTTGTCGTGCCTTCACAGCTTAGCTGATTTATGTCTGAGAAGAGCATGGTGTTGAGCTAAGTCACCAGGTAGAATGGTATTTTGATTGGAAACTCCATGCTAAAGACCAAGAGAATTGTGTGTAATCATGGCACTTGAGTTGGTAAGTTATTACTCTTGTGCATAAAGACTTACAATTCTGGACCTATGCGCACACTGAAGTTGTACAAAGAATATAAAAGGGAGATTTGTGGGAGACAGATTTTTCACTCTCTGAAAAAAATGTTTACAGGTAAATAAGAGAGGAAGGTTAAAGTGCTGAATTAGCAACAGAGATAATAGATTAAATTACTAAAGTGGATGGATGTAAAAATAATTACAGACATGCTTATACAATGATTGGCATATATTTATAGCAGCATGTATATTGATGTATTATATGCAATAGTATATATTAATGTATATGTATATATATATATAATCTTCTAGCTCCGCCCACTGACAACAGCTACAAGCACAGGCATTCTGGGTAACAATGAGCATGCTCAGACACTATACCTTGGTGTCTAGATACCGTTATTCATTGAAAGGAACCAGGGTTCCTAGAAAAACGATTGATTTTCGTAATGATGTACAGAAATTAAAATATGAGTTTGATCACCATGTATTACTAGAAGCTAAGAAAGTGCCCAAAACACAAAACACAACATGGCCAAAACATGTCCAAGTGACAAGAAAGTCAGCTCCAAAAGACTTTCAAAGGCCAAATCCGAGTAACTTGCGCAACAAAATTAGATAGACTTCACTGTCCCACAGAGCACGTGACACACACATATGACTCTATACAGATGTCAGGACTCAGATGAGTGAGTGCATGAGCAAAGGGGGAATCTTGCTCACTGAAAGTGTCCAGGTTTGCTATGTAGATACGTCAGTCTCCTCCCTGTGAGTGTGGGCTAGATGTAGCTACTTAACTTATACATCCTAGGCTATGAAAAGGAGAACACAGCAGAGAACATACCAGACGTATGACGCAAAAGGTAACCATTAATATCATCCGTGGTAGATCAATTAGATATGCTATTATAGAATACCATGATTCATGCTGTAGAGCATATTATATAAAAAGAGATCAAAGTGTGACTCCCGGTTCTGAAACCATCCTACCTATGAGACTCTGAATCTCTCGAGGCCTCCATTTCCTCATCTATAAAATGAAAGAAATAGCAGGTCTCCTCCAGAGAATGACCTGAGTCAATGTGACAAGTAGAACTCTAGCAGTAGCGCCTACCCCAGTACTCACTTGGTCTTGGGCATTATATGCGTGGCTTAATGACTGGGACATTTTCGAAGAAACTGGTAATTGGCAATCTTGTGCCGACATCATAAAACATACCTACATGAACCTAGGCGAGACGATGCGGCATCCAGTGTGGCCTCCTGGTGTATTCAAGAGGCTCAGTAAGCACAGAGTATATAAAGTAATGGCTAATATGACCCAACACCCTGTTTTACTTTTCTCTTAACGAGCAGGAAGGTATGCTAAGGTGATGATTACATGTGTGGTAGGGTAAATGTTTAAGCCAGTAGCAGAGCTACTGACGATCCTTATCAAGGATTGCATACTGTACACAGCCACTGAGTTCTACTTTTTATAACAGGCAGAGAAAAGGTTTGTTTACAAGGCCAGCCCGAGAGTCAGCTGATTCAGTGTTGCACTGTGCGATAAGGACACCAAACTTCCAAACTGAGCAGCAGCTCTTTCGGATCACAGTCGTACACACAACTTGTCACAATGAACAGCACGCCGGCAATCTCTACCCTGTCCGGCTTCCAGAATTTGGAAGATTCTCAACATGCCTGAGTACATCACTGGTCCTGATGGGGTGGTTTTCTTGCTCTAAGCAGTTATTTCAGAGGTCGTGGCTACACTGGGCAGCTTTTGGTGTGAGATTATCCAGTCATGTTGTCATGCATTGCAAGACTAAGTATTTACTCATCCAACTAAAAGTGAAGGTGGGCCTTTGAGATGCAAAGAGAAGTGTGATTGGATGCGTGGCTGACGTTTTTAACCACTTTGAGCTTCTTCATTAGTAAAATGGGTATTGTACCATCATACATCTAAAAGGTAACTCAACAGCCCACTCCATAAACCGACTGACACATAGTAAGCGAAAAAAATGTTCTCTAGTATAGCAAACAAAACAAAAAGAGAATCTAGCTGCTAGTCTGGAGAAATTCTCTTTAATAAAAAAGTCCACACAAATTTTTCTCCCACCCTAGCTAATAGACTTCCTGGAGGTCCTGCAGACCTCAGTGCTGAAATAGCAGACAAAGGTCCCTAAGCAGCCATGCTGTTTGGGGCTGGGGCTGGGGCTGGGACTAAGCCTGGAATCCTGGCCTTGGCATTTGGGTCTACTGCATCCAAAACAGCTGCTCTTCCATTGCCTGCCACTCACAGGCTGCATGGGTCAGGGGAGGCACATCTGAATGGGCGACCCCTGGGACCCAGAGGTCAGGCACAGCCTGGGATGGGAAGGGACCCAAGGAACAGCAGCTGCTGATTGCTGGACTGGGTCCTCAGGGGACTACTTGTTTAAGTTTCAATGAAATGATCTTAATTTAGTGGATCTATATTCTATGTTCAGTTTTTTGTGTGTGTTTTCCAGAAAAGATTCAATCTATAGTTCATTTCAGGAGAGCCCTTGCTCTCCCCTGAGAATGTTGATAGTGATATAAGAGCTTGGTGATTTGGTCTGATCCGAAAACGATTGTTAGGAGTGACAGATCTGACCAGACAACCACAGCATCAACTCCAGGACACTTCCCCCTGCTTTTGTTCCTGGTTTATTTTGCTTTAGTCATTGAAACAAACAGTAGAATCACATAATTCAATCTCCCCTTCTCCTGACTTCGTGTCCCCAAATTTGTGTCAGAAAGGCAATGGCTTCCTCTGTTTCCAAGTTTGCTGTTTGGAACCTTCCGAAGACTTTCATGCGCAAGCAGGCTAGCGTGTGAATACACACAATGGTGGCTCTGCCCCTCTGTTAAACAAAGAACATTTGCTAGTCAACATGATAGTACGGTAACTACTAGTTTTGGTTCCCTGTATTCAGGCAGTTAACTTGGTGACATTTCAAGTAAACCGGTGTTTTATTATTAACATCTGCAGTCATTTTTTTAAGAGGCACTTAGAGATTTTTAAGAGCGTCTGTCCAATGTGTACAATTCAGTGACTAGAAGAAATGGGGTCGCATCATCTCCTGGTACCAGAGAGGTAAAAAAGAAACAAGTTCCTAAATAATGCATTGTAGAATAGTACTATTTTTTAAAATATGGATCTCCAAGTGCTCTAAATTCACTAGATGTTTACATGAAAGTATCCAATATTCTCCAAAAAGTGATATGTCAAACCAAGAACAAAGGGAAAGAAAACAAAATGGATGGGGGGTCAGGGGTGGATGGTCAAAAGGGCCATTTGTAGAGTACACACTGCACTAGAACAAACCATTAGACAGTCCTTACTTCTGGCGGCTGGCACCCTTCTGATTAGCCAGTGCATGGGCCCACTGGGGTTAGGTATTTGAGTATCATCCTTGGTCATCAGCCTTGTCTTTACTGTACAAATGATCTCAGAAAAAAAAAAATCACGTTTGTTCTGAAAATAAAAAGTTATGCATACGAAAATAATTATATGTGCAAAGCATATGTATTTCTGCTACAAAAAGAGCTCAGAGCATACGGCTTTGTAGCACAGAAACTTATACACGGATCCATTTCACAACCCATAATTTAAAGCTAAGGAAGGCTTCCATGTTCTTTCCAGAGGGCCTCAGACTGCATCTGGAATCTCAGCTCCTGCCTGGAAAAGACCCCTTACTGTTCTGAGATGGACTCATGATCTCTTTTTCAGATCCCTCTTGACCTGCGCTAAATAGGCACTGTGGTGGGTAATTTTATGTCAACTTGACACAAGCTAAAGTCATCTAAAAGGAGCAAATTTCAATTAAGAAAAATGCCTACAATGATCAGTTGGCAAACCTATAGGGCATTTTCTTATTCGTGATTGACAGGGAGAGCCCAGCCCACTGCAGGCAGTGCTACCTCTGGGCTGCTGTTCCTGGTTCTGTAAGAAAGCAGACTGAGCAAGCCATGAAGAGTAAGTCAGTAAGCAGCACCCCTCCACGGCCTCTGCATCGGCTCCTATCTCTAGGTTCCTGCCCTGCCTGAGTTCCTTCCCTCACTGCTTTTGATGATGAACTGTTCTATGGAACGCTGAGTGAAATAGACCCTTTCCTCCCCAAGTTACTTTTGGTCATGGTATTTTTTTTTTTTAATCACAGCAATAGAAACCCAAAGGCAGGAAACTGAGAAATATGGATGAGGATCCTTCTAGGGTCATTTTTAATAAGAGGCTACATCAGCAAGGACTGTTGATCGAAATCATCTCTAGCAAAGCACAAAGGTCAGTCCTGGAGAACCTGAGAGTCAACAGTTTAGGGTTTGTGGAACAGAGACGCAGATCATTTAACCAGGCCATTGTAGTGCACAAACATCAATATGGGTGACTGTGTGACAACCCTTCTTCATCAACACTGCCTCTGGTTCGACTGAGGATGCTTACCAATATCTTGTCTATAAGTCATCCCTGGCCCCACATGCCCAAACCCAGTGCCAGGTGGAACTCCTGAACGCTAAGTAGCATTAACTTATCCATTAAGATATCTGTACGTGGTTCCTCCCAGCTCACCCAGTGACCCCAGAGAAAGGACTCTACATGGGTACATGATGTTCCCTTCCTTGATGCTTTCAGGAAATTCGAGTCCTCAGGGTGTACAAATTTACACTTCCTGCCCCGGAGAAAACTGTCATCAAGGGAGCCCAATGGAGAAGAAGTTTCACTTTTGGATCTGCAGTCTTTATTTCCCTCTACAGTGAGTCTTCATACTTAAGTAGACATACAGAGAGCTGACATGGAGGAGTCAGTCACAAATCCTACCTGGGTTAGGCAGCCTTTCCTGATAAGACCCTATCTGTAGCAAAGCCCCGACATCGCGCAAGGAATCTATCTTTATCTTAAGTAATAAGCATTATGGCAGTCAATCTTTCGGTGGCAGGTTGACACATCATTAAAACCAACACATGAGGATTAAAAAAAAAAAAGCCCTATCAAACCACCCCTACTCCTATTCTTTCATATGTCACAATGCAATAAAGCCAACTTTTATGTCCTGAATTCATCCTGACCAAGTGGATTATTCCATTTTCTCCAAAGTTGCCACACCAATGGGAACGCCGGTTTCAAAATGCTATTGAATGAGGAGTTCAAAGGAAAAAAGGGAAACCTAACAGAAACAGCCACTGTCAAATCCCAGAAATAATTGTAAATTGTTTATACGTTTCCACAGGAGAAACAAGGAGAACAAGGAAGATCTAAGCATTCTGATGGGCATGTCTGTCTTTCTTCCTTCCGTGCCCCCAATTAAAAGTGGACTCTTCTACACTCGAGATGTGCAGTTATTAAACCATGATGTCTTTCTTTTGAAAAACCAATTTATAGCAGAGGGCTCCACACTGCTGACACTCCTCTAAGGTTGCCTATAATTGCTCCAGCCAAAGCCTTGACTAATTAAATCACACAAAAGATTGTTTCTTAGTAACACACCTGGTCCATGCCTTGTTGTTGGCTTTCATTTAAGCACCGAGCCTCACGCCGCCTCGTAGCATGAAAGGATATTAATCAGGTAAATGGCCATTAAAAGTCATATCAATATTTGCTGTGTGGTGATTGTTTCCTTAAATCTTGAACAAAGGAGGTTTCTTTGAAATCTTGGGGCGGCTCTCCACCCACAGGAGAGAACAGCCACATGGAAACATTGTGTTTTTTCAACTCTAGTGAGAAGTGGGGAAAGGGGAGCAGAATGTGGGGTGTGGCCAGAAGTGAGATTATATTCTCTTTGTTCCCGGGGTTTGTTTGGGGCCAGGAGACAGAAGTTGAACAAGCTGAAATCAGCGTGGAGAAAATGGGAGACCGTGGACAGGAAGCCTCACTAATAGCCCCGTCATTCCGTGAAAGAGGAAAGACTCTATCTTGGAGTCTATGCTGCTAACTAAGTTGTGATTTGGAGTACTAGTTAGACATGAAAAGGCCCAGGGAATCAAGTGTCACTTTCATATTAAATTAAAAGAGGAACTGTCACTAACCATTTCCTTCCAGCAACAAAGCACCCTTTGAGTCTTCGCTGAAGGAACACCTCATCTGAAGTCGACAATATGGTCACAGAGCTTGATTCGTGAGTCACTGATCTCTCTGCTCCCTGAAGTAACCCTGAATCAGCACATACTCATGTAGCCAAGCTCATGTCCGATGGAGCGAACATTCCACTCAGGAGGAAATGGTGGTTCCATGCTCTTGCCTGTGAGAAAGCCACCTGTCAACAGCATCCATCTATAGCTCTGTGTCCTGCAGCCTTGTTCACCTTCCACCAAACGGACAAAACTGTCCTGTGTTGGGCGCGTGGCAGTGCAGGTTAGGAAGAAGCATCCTACTGGCCCTGGAACACAGATTCTAGAGTTCAAATTCCACCTCTGGAACTCTATGACTGATGTGGGAGTGTCATATATCAATCTGTTGATTTCATTGGTTAAGTAATAAACAAACTGCTTGGGCTCATAGCTTAGAACATAGGTGGGT